>NC_051155.1:231015433-231315433 GCF_013339745.2 Dermacentor silvarum
GGGGCTGTTGTGGCTTCTGGATATGAGCCAATGCACAAAAGCTCTGGAAACTTCAAAGGCACATCCTCTGCTGAAGACAGCTTACGATCAGTATTTGGGCGATATGAAGTTGATGACAGCCTGTTCCTATGGTGACCAATCATTCCAGAGGATATTAATCTTCATGCGTTTCATATCAGGTCTTGCTAAGATAAAATCAAAATTGACTCTGGGCACCACCAATGCTTGAACCTTTGATTTTTCACCTTCAAACTCCACATCAGCTGACGTCCATCTATTATATTCTCGACAAGAACCATCGTAGCCACAGACACGAATTGTCTTCCCACGCACAATGTTGTCAGCATCGACTAGGCTCTCGTTGAATAAACTTACAGAAGCACCAGTATCAATTAAGACTGACAAAGTGCGGCCATCCACTAGCATCTGGACACTCAAAATGCCTGTCTTCGTGAGAAATACCGTTTCCTCAACAGTACATTTCTCTTCATTCAAGTCCTGAGCCTGTACATTGGGCGTCACGCTGCAGTGTCGGTTACAATCAGTGCTAGTCTTTTCTGCCCCCAATGATGTGGCTGTGTTGTCACGGTAATCGCCTCTGCCGACCGACATCTCCTTATCAGGTGCACGGTATTCAGGATATGTAGCATATGTCAGTGCTAGTAGCAATTCGTCCATAGTAGTAAGCGATCTCACTTGAATCTGTCTTTGATAAAGTCTAGTCATACCATGTACAACAAGAGCGATGACAGAAGAATCCGCCAATGTGGAGTCAGCAGTACGAAGCAACCGCCACTTTTCAAAAACGTACTCTTTGATATTAGTGCCTCTCTGCCTGTAGACAATAGCACTATTCCAGAGCTCTACAGGATTCATCTGAAAGGCACTGAAAGGTGGGGCTCTTCCTAAACAAGCATCCAAATCATCAAGATTCATGCTGACAGCCACACTACCTTGAGTGACGAGGTCATCTACAGAGGCTCCGGCTACATGGGAAATCGTCTCCAGAAGACTCGGAGCGGTGGTGTCCTCCGGCAGCCCGACGTATCTCTCACCATCCGGTTGGAAACCCACGATGACGGGTCGCCCCTCACGGCGCGTGATGTCGAACTTGATCTTCATTTGCAGGTTCCAGACCTAGACTGCGCCAATGTAAAGTTTCTACGTAGACTTAGTGACTCCATCTGTTTATTGTGTCATTCTTAAGCAGGCTTCTCTTCTTCGTCGTCCTCTTCTACCTTCCTGTGCCGTGGCCACTGGCGATGTGGATCGCTACATATATTAGTAGTCAAAATATAGTAGCCAGTGTTGAAACTATGCATGCATTCAAGGCTGAGCCACAGCATGAGAACACGGATGAGCAGACACACACGAGTTGGCATTCTGTCTATCTTTACCAACAAGCCCAGCTGTACAATGAGTAATATTATCGCGACTGCAGCACAGCAGTGGTCTAGTGGCATGGTCTCGACCTCGTATAGAGGAGGTGCTAGGTTAGAAACTTGGGAACTGCCATGAATCTCACAATCAACCCTTATCCCTCATTTTCCCACAGCTGCAGTCAGATGTGCTGTATTTTGGTGGCTGTCAGGAATCACGAGATCCAGACAGGCTGCCACTGGAAGTCCCTTGGGTTAGGTGATACCTCAAATATGCCTCCAAATATTTCACTATATAAACCTTTATAGAATGAGAAACTTGTCAAGAGCCAAGTTGTTACACACAAAAGAAAACTGTCACTAAATAGTGACCAGTTTCATTTGTTTTGCAAGTCACAGGTTGTGTGCATTTGACATTGCTGACCAACTCTTATCTACTCTCCGATACAATATCCATAGTCATTGTAGTATTTATATTAAAATAAAAATACATATAAGATTGACCTGGTCAGAAAGAATTGCCATTTTGGGAGGGGCTAGGCTGGAGGACAATTTGTCATTCCTTTCTCTGTGATCGAGCTGATCAACTTCACTACAATGGTAAACGTACTGCAGTTCCCTGCATTCACATATGTTTTCAGAGAAAACTATTATGTGGAGCCATGTTTGTGGTAATGCAACGCAAGATATATGCCGTGTCGCATGACTCTAGTAATATTGTTAAATTCTAGTTGTGACCAATCTTGCTGCTCTTTATCTGGTTCCTGGTGAGTTCGTGGAAGTTCAGGTCATGTGAAGATACTCGATGAAGTTTCTCTGCGAAGTTCTCTTTAAAACTCTAGCAGCTGGCATCATAAAGTAAGCATGTGAATTGAGAGCAAATGTACATGATACAGAATAGTTCATTTTTGCCTGCCCTCTGTTTTATTCTGGATCTGCAATGAACAGATCCACAGCGTCTTGCTCATAGGCAATTAGGCGGTGGCTGTCTCAGCGATGCTAATATCTCTATTCTAGTGAAAGACAATGTAAGCTACTGTTTTTGCAAGCATTCCCCAAATGCGGCTCGCCATCAAGCACCAAACATTTAATGTCTAAAAAAATAACTTGGAGAAGTAAATGCCCAGTATTCTTTTTTAGCTTTCAGTAAGCTTGCCATATAGCTCAGTGTTAACATGCAGGTTAGGTTACAGAAAGCAATAATAAACGACAATAAACACTGCTTGGATGGCAAAAAAACATGTGAATCAGATCACTTTTTTATTGCGATAGCAATTATATGGACACTCCAAAGCAGATTTCTGCCGTCGCCGTGAGGTTCCGTATGATGTCAACGGCGATGAAATCGTCGCCGCGCTCAGGACGCTGTATGTGCGAGTGAAAGGGCGCGAGGGACGCACGCTTTCACGGGGAGCGAACGCACGTCGGAGAGCAAACGCGCGTTCTGCGCCGTGCTCCCTGAAGGGCTGCAGAATTAAGCGTCTCTTTCCTCCTTTCCATATATAGAGAGTAAACGCAACTTTTTCCGTCGCGCGAAAGGCTGTGAGGGGACGGGAGGGAGGGAGGAGAGGCGACGTTTAGCTGCGGCACCAAATGCGTATTTATATAAAAATGCCGCACGCGTTCGGTGCGAACGCGGGCAAAACGCCGACGGCGTCGACAACAGTTCTGCGCGTTGCTGGTGCTGCTGCATGTCCAAGTTTATACAGCTGATAAAACTACTATCCTTACTCCGTATAGCTCTCTACTAATTTGCTATCGCAATTGGTGCTTCGCCTTTCGGGTGAAACTGCGACAAATTTTTTTTGTTTTGCAATGACTTTTTGGGAAATAGGAGGCTAAGCAAATGGTGATATGGCTACACTGTAAAGACTGGATAAGATGGATGACTGAATCTGCAACAGAACATTTGTGGACATTGTGTGAGCCACATTTTCCATGCTTTTTCGCCGACTAAGCAAGACTACATGCAGTGAGGCAGCATAGGTTACTTTCCTGGTGCATCAGCATGGGCTTTCTACAGTTGACTTACGTTAATTCTACCCTGACGGCACCAACGAAATTGATCTAATTATGCGGCGGGTCGAATTGAACATGCAAAAAAATGCTAAAACACGGCTGATTCATATGGCAGTATGTAATTGACTTTAAGACGCCTCCGAAACAAACGTGCGCCAACTTTCTATTTTTCCAAACTATGAAACTGAAGTGCAAATGACTTAAAACTTCAAACACAAGTAGAAACCTAACGCATACCTGATTTTTGAGAATGTCAGCTGATTTTCTAAAGTCTCCCTCGCTGCAATACAGCCATGTTATGCGGTAAAGCGTATGAATGCTGCAAATGCAGTTTTATTTTCGCACTCGAGTGCACAATGCAGGCAGTTTCCGGCTCAATTTCCTTCGAAAACAAAATTTGCCCTTTAGAACCAGGTCAATACCATAATCGGACATTGTGAGCTACCGTTATGGCTTGAAAATCTTCCTAGGGTGGGTCAAAAATAGCCGTTTATAGACGTTTGTTTAATGCATTCACTGTCCCCTTAGCTCTGCCGAGAAAGGCGTTGCCACTAAAAGGGGTCATTATTGGGGTCAGGTGCATGCCTGTAGCTTGGTCAAGTTCGGATTATCTGGCGAATGCCAATTTTAGGATCAAAATAACAAATGTTTAGGGCCGTAGAACTGCATGGGAGCTGGCCAAGATCTTTGGTCAGAGTTGAATTAACCGAAAGATTAACCAGAGTTGGATTAACGGAAGTCTACTGTATACACTTTTCTGTTCAACAAGGAGTTGCCATTTTAATATGTAGTTTTCTTCTATCAGTGTGGTAATCGTGCTAAATTTAGCATTTGGTTAATTTAAAAGGACAAGTTTCAAAGCAGGGGCAACCAGACTTGAAACATTTGAACATATAAAGGTAGGACACATTAACAGCTGCTGAATTAACCTAAGTTGGTTGTATTATGTGCATAGCATGTGGTTGCTTTTTGGGAATGTGGTCATTCTGTAAAATAAAACTGCATTTGTTTCAAATAAATTGCTGAATCTACTGCTTGTGTGTTTTCCTGTGCTCTCTGTTCTGATTGTGTGTTTGAAAGCGCAGTGAGTGACTGCAGACAAATGCACAAGGCTTCGCTTTATCATGCCAGGAAGCATTGTGACTTGATAAAGGAGCCTTAACCCCTTCCAATGCACACACACTTTCTTGTGCATAAGCCAATTAAAAGAAAAAGACCTACCTTTTCTCACGGATTTTAAAACCTGCCAGTATTAAAAACAGAGTGAAGCTGGACAAATGCAATTTACTAGAAGTATTATTGCTAAAGCCTCTTGTGTGTGCAAAGTATGTGCATGCAGTGCTGGCTATGCCTTGGAAGAGCCCTGCAACAGCTTTCACCACACTGCTTGCTACAGCATTGCTGTATTTTTCAACCTGAGAGCAAAACTACAGTTCATCTCTAGAACCTCAGTAGCACAATCGACAGCCGTTTCTGCATGTTTGATGCACTCCTGGCCAGGGAGTTTTCGTCCTGCAGGCAAAACAGATGGCCGCATCAGGCGGCATTTTAGGAACAGCAGAGCATACCTTGAAAGCCCCCTGTTCACCAGCAGGTTTTACCAGCGAGAGTGGAGAGGGGCACAATAATTGGACTTTGCATGGTGCAGCAAAATACCTTGAAAAGCTGCTGCTTCTGGCGCCCATTTACAATGCCATGCTTGTAGACCTCAACATGGAGCAACCCCATTTTACTTTATTATTTAGAATACTGTAAGCCCATACGGGCTGTTGCAGGGTGGGATGTGCATATAAAATAGTAGTAAAATCTGTCAAGATAAAAATACACATTACAAGAAAAGAATACTATAATAATACAACTTATAAAAAATAAAACTCCAAATTCCGTTCAAAAAAAGTCAAGCCATCAACACCATTGAAAACTTCAGGAACAAGGTTATTCCACATAGCTATAGTGTGAACAAGAAATTCATATTTGTACATATCAACTCGTGAGTTATAGGGTAAAAAACATTCTTCCAGGTGGGAGCAGGTGAGTTGAGGTAAATTCACCGTTCAACTGATAACGGAACTTTACGCAGGCTATTTTTCTCCAGCCATTTACCGTTTGCAGTCCTGCCCTTGTTAGCAGGGCTGTTGCAGATTGCGTTCGTCGATAGGAAGAGTAAATAAATCTTGCTGCCAATTTCTGAACACGTTCAAGTTTATTGATTCGGTATTGCTGATGAGAATCACAAATTACACTGGCATAGTCTAAGCCCGGGCATAAATGGTGCTTTTACTAAAATTTACTTCTGAATTATTCTACCAACATGGTGTGGCTATCTATGATTGCCGTATAAAACTGGGGCAAACATTGCATGTCTAAAACGTACAAAAGCTGGCATAACTGTAATGAGTGACCTGCATTCATATGAAATGTGTAACATTGCAAGAATGGGCCAAGCTAATTTAAACATTGCAGAGTTTAAGTAGTCCTGGCACAATCTTTTTCTTATGCGTGTGTAGCTGTCAATCAGTTAATTACACTATGAAACTTTATATTGCTTCTGTGCACAAGAAATATATTATCCTTAATGCGAACATTTAAAAATGCCAAAGGCAGTGTGGCTCCATGATTTCGCAACATCATGGCATGGTAGATCAGAAGCAAATGATGCATGCTCCAGTTTGTGAGTAAGTCATGCCATTATTGTGCTATTGAATGCCGAACATGTCAAGGCCTCTCTGCACCACAACATTGGCCTTTCTTGGTGCACATTTGATGTGTGATGGGAGGAGCCACTTGGAAGGTGAGGGTGATGCTCCATGTTCCCTGAGAAGTGCCAGTAGAAAAGTTTGTAGAGCAGACTCATTTTGTGCTGAATGCACAGAAATGTCTGAGAAGCTGCTGAGGTTGCGGGTTCGATCCTGGCTGTGGCGACCTCAGCAGCACAATTCTCATTCGGATAGGGGCGGAATACAAGAATGCACGTGTGGATTGGGTGCACTATAAAATACCTCAGGCAATCAAAATTAAGCCGGAGTCCGCAACCACGGTTGTGACTTGTAGAACACCAGAATTAAATTAATTTTAGTTAAGATGTTTGAGAAGGGTCAAAAGAGTATTGTTTTTAGTGACAGAGGTCTTGGCATTCGTTAAGAATCGCTCAAAGCACACCCAGCTTTTCAACGGCATGGTGTGATCTTAAAAGCTGGCATGTGCAACCAGATTAATATAAAAAATTAAGCACAAAGCTCCTATGTCAGTGCTCCTTTATGTGGAAGCATGAGGGACACTTGTCTTTAAAGGCGTCATCTAAATCCTGTGTAGATATTAATTGATGAACATCAAATGGCTCTACATCTAAGGCAGTGGTTCTCAAATGGGGGTCCGCAAAACCCGCACTAACAAAAAAAGCAACCAATTTTTTTTTTTTTGTGTGGCCGCTGCAAGTCTTGAGGCATTCTAGTTGGGGACTGCAGAAATGTTTCCCCTTCTACATAAGATGGCTGTAAAGCTTTTGTTGCAGTTTTATATCATATGCATGCGAGCATGCTTGCATACTTGAAAAGCAAATACAGAAACAGGTTGAATGTGGCTGCAGATATGTGACTCTGCTTAAGCGTGACTGCATCACGTATTGACAAGCTGTCCAGATTGAGTTGAAGTGGCACTTTTGTTTGACCATTTTTTGCCAAGTAGCAATAAAAGGCACCTGTTTCACGCCTCATGTTGGGTTAGTTTATACCCCCCCCCCCCCTCTCCTGTCATTGCAAGTGGTCCCCATCACTTCCACCAATCCACAAGGGGTCCCCGACACATCCATGGCTGAGAACCATGGATCTAAGGCTATTATAGGGTGTTAAGACAACAGGAAGCCGCAAGATTTTTGTTGTGCACTGTTCCTATAGAAACAATATAGGGCAACAACAAAACTGTTGAGCCTAGTGAAGAATTCATTCAAGATCCTTGTGAATTTGGCAGGCTTATTATTACTAGAGGATGTTCATGCCCAAGCCTCATCAGCGTGGCATCACTGATTTCAAATAATTTTTATTTTGTCATTCTGCCAGAGTAAAAATTCTCGAAACCTGCTAGGCTGCACTTTAATTTAAAACCAGCACTTTATTAATTTTTACATACCACACACCTTTAGCAGCGCTTGAGCTAATGCTGGTCGTAATCTACTATAATTTAAACCACATGGCCATTGTCATCGCATTATTTTTATATGGTCCTACAATATATTCCCACTGTGTACAATTGAAATATCTGCCAAGGACAACCGAAACAGTACGATTGCAAACTGCCGAATTCCCCATCTGCGGAGGTGGCTGGCGGATTGCCGTATGAGGTGCTTTGTGAGCTGGCATTGATGTTTAAATCTCAACTGCTCTGCAAGCATCCAAAACAGGCTTTGGGATACACTCTTACTACAAGAAGAGAGACTATATAATGAGTGTTGCCTATGAAATATGGCACACCCATGACGAGGGATTGGCCAGGATTCTCCATGAATGCAACTTAATTGATAGTATATAATACTGATGTGTAACAAAAGTAAATGACAAATTAACTAAAAAAGTGACCAGGTCTACTTATGATTGAGCCACAAAAAGAAAAATGGAAACATGTTAATAGTATCAAAAAAGTGCCTGTGATCCTCCCAGTAGCAACAATATGATTATGCACCAACTAACAATACTCTTCAGACACTTCCCAAGCTGACATACCATTATCTACAAAATGCTATGGCCAACATGAAAAAGGCATAGCTGTCAACATGTTTTTCCAGTTGAATATGTTCAGAGAAAAAGAAGAAAATTATTGTATTCCATATCCTCACATGAAACACTTAAAAATATTGTTACAAGCCATTCTCGCACATTGAAGAAGGCACTAGCAAGGCGGTGATGAAGACAATTGAGGAAGCACTGATGTTGTTATTTCCGTTACAATACAAACCTACACTTGCTCATTTGAAAGTGTCAGTGCACAATTCGACACGGTAGAAACTAAATGGCACCATGTACTGTTATGAAGAACACGTACGGAACAGACATTCCAAGGAAATGCAAATACAGCAAGGAGGTATTCGCTGTTGCTGTCAACATATTTAGCCAGTCTGAAGGGTAACATTAAATTCAAAAACACCTACAGGCCCACTATGCAATGCTTTTTCTAAACTATGCAAATCTGCAATCTGTGCAAGTCCTTATTGACCAGGAAAAGAAAAAAATATTTTGAACATTTAACGAAAAATAAATGTTGCAACAATGCAGAATTGTATCCTTTGTACTTTCTAGTGACATACGGGTAGAGACAGTCGGCAGAGCACAGTTATTACATGAGACACATCTGGATCTTGAACTCATGGCAGTGCGGCAGGGCAAATACCACTGTCATACCTGTGACAGGCGTCAGTTACAATGCTGGATTGGAAGGAAAACCTTTCAAGTACTCCTTCAGAAGTCCAAGCATGTGACCGGTAAGTAGTTTGGCATCACTAGGGGAAAAATATAATCAATTTCACAAATATCACAACATCCAAAAAGTGGCACACCGCTTTGATTTTCAGCTGACAACTATTTTTGCTAAAAGCCTCGGCGCGTAATTACAACCTCAGGTAGCTTAAATCTAGGTCACATGAAATTGGAAAATATAGCGGCTAATGTAACACTGAAATTTGCTATCTCGTGGACATATGAGCGAAAACTTAATTCGAAAAGGTTTGCTCGAAAGCAATGCTTTCACGGACGTAACGCTGGTGCCCATCGCGAGTCGTAAGCGAAAAAAAAACAAAAAAACAAAAAAAAAAGAAATATAATAAGCTACACGATCAACAGAGTCTTGAAGAGGTGGTTTGAACAGACATATTTGAAGCAGATCGTTATTGGATATCAAGAAATGTGCAGTAGGTCACAGCGAAATATGTGGTAACCGACTGATTGACGGTAGTAAGGCTCACAGCCTAAGTTTTTCACTATTTACACCGATAATGTAGCACGTATTTGCGCAATTAAATCACCTGCTATGCGCAGCAACCGCACTCGATTGAAGGCGCCAACGCAGCGACGCACCATTTGCTATTTCAGAATCACGAAAAACAATGTATTCACCGAAGTACAGCGGCGGTTGACCTGTCGGCAAGCAGTTAATTCACATATGGCGAAAGCAAATGTCACGGAGTCCAAGCCCACGAAACTGCGCTCGCAAGAATATCGCGCACGCTTGGGCCTTTCCGACACGCTCAATAGCGCGCGCAGAGCATGGTGCAGCCGACACCCATGCGCACGTGAACGAGGAGGGAGCCCTAGTGTCTGAGTTCGAGAGTAGCTATTTGAAAAAGCAAAAAAGAAACAACAATGTGACGTCACATCCGGCAAAGGAGAGTTGTTCTCCTTTCTCACCTTCTCTCAGCTCACGCATGCGCAGCGACATCGGAGCCCTCGGGGGCGACGTTCAGGTGGAGGAGGGTGCGTGTTGTAATGTCGGTGGGGTGGGCGCACGGGGACTTTGCTGCCTTGCCGTCCGTCGTCCTAGTCGAAATTTACGAATATCTCTCGTTCAGGGACAAATTGAAGGCTTCCTCTACGTGTCGAGCTTGGCGGGAATGCCTTTTCCACCCGAGATTTTGGACGACGCTTACGATCCGCTTTAGCCGCAAGCGAAACGTCTGGCGACAAGCTGAATTCCTGGCCAAGAAATGCGGCCGCTTTGTGCGTCATTTCACCCTCGAGTTCGACTGCACAAGCCCACAGATAGTGCAGCAGTGTATCGCGATCCTTGCTTTTCTCGGAGAAAACCGTCAACTAGCGTCGCTGTGTCTCCGTCCGACTGCCTGCGTTGTCGCCTGGCCTCTTCGTCTCTGCGATGCCTCGAAATGTTCAAGCAATGAAAACGAAACCATTGCTGTCTACGACAGGTAAGTTAACGATGCTTTACGATGCCAATATCCGCTATCACTTTGTACCGACGCTGACCGTCTCGGTGTGCTTCAAGCCTTTCTTAGCGCGTCAAGTCGCAACCAAAAATAGTCCGCTTTTATTGCTATTTACTCAGCCTGCTCGTATGTCGCTTGCAGAGCTACGCGTCCTGTCACGTGACGTTTATCGTTATACCTTGTTCTTCTTATACTTCGTAACTTGCACAAAACGAGGCGTTAGACGCTTGTCAACACTTTTAGTTAGCTGCATTAATCACGCCCACCAAAAGCTTTAATACAAAGGAGCTGGCCTGGATGACCAATTGAATTAATGCATCCGGCGTCGCACTGGGCAGGTTATCTAACCTCTGCGAGTGTGTCTGCATTATGTGGCATGCAGTAAATTGAAAATGCAGGAAATACACCACTTGAAGTACAATCTTTACCATATACGACATTGTATTTCGTTTTGTATTGTTGGCAGGGTGCCACCACCTTTTGTTATATTCATGTTATAAAGCGTGATATGTTCATTTCGGCGCAGGTTCTTTGAGGTAATCAGACAAGTCATCTGCACGTCGTGTCACTTGGAATACTTCTCTCTTGGATGCCTGGAGGATCTATTTCACCATTCGGACAGCTTCCTGACGCTGCTAAGCTTGCACCAGCGACTTTCTCTTTCGCAACTACACCTGGCCAGTGTGAAGGAAGACCCTGACCACTACCCCATCCCCGAAATACACTTCTGGCACTTACAGCAGTTCAAATGCCTGACAGCTCTAAGTATTGACTACGATTATGTCTGCGACCAGTTGCTTTTGCTCCTGAGTGAACGAAGCCTGCTGTTGAAGCTGGTGCTGCACGTTCATGGCCTTGATGACCGGCAGACGGTTTGTGAAGGTTCATGGCTTGAATTGAGCAGGCGGTGCCCCAAGCTTCGTGTCACGATCACCCTTCTGCACACCTGCGAGCCATGGAGCGCTATCAAGGGTCTTCTCAATGCTGCCATACCATTGGCCAGGTTTCAGTCCTACTTCAGTGGTGGATTTCGAAGTGATGTCTTCGATTTGCTCTCTGCACAGTATGCTGAAACGTTGGAAGCAGTGGCTGTCGTAAGTGCACTCTCAGGTAGTGAAGGAATTCCTCAACGAACCTTCGCTGTGCGAGCTGAAAGCCCAGTGGTGATGCTAGCATGGCGCTGCCATCGACTAGGAAGCCTTAAATTGGTTGGTGAGTTGTGTCATGGTTACTCATCCTACCTTTGCTGTGTAGCAGGGCATTGTTCAATTATTCATAATCACAATCAAGTGATAAGTGAGGGCTAGCTGAAACAGGTGGTGTTCAAAAACAGCAGTCCTGAGTTCATGCGTAGAGGCTTATGTATGCTTCCTTTCTTTGAACACTTCCTTGTTTCCTTAATGATCAAAGTACTTGGCCTACTTGAATTCTAACATGCTGCACTCATTTGCTGATTTGACTTACAAACGCAGGCAAAAATTACTTGGCATGTTCCAAGCATGCTCTATATTTTCTCTTTATATGTCGTTGGCATATAAAGAGAAAGTATCAGAACTTGTTATCAGAGCAAAGCAGCAGTCATTTATTAAGTGTCAGTGTTTTGAACCTTCATATTTTTTGTTCTGGGTTTATGTTCTTGTACAGTCAGAACAGTTCATTTCTACTTAAACTCCAGAGTGAAAATGTAACAGTACAGACTGCTTAGAGGTGATTTACATTTGTTTGCATAATGTAAGAATAATTATAGGAAAACTGTAAATATATTTTGTACTAAAACTCTGCGGTGGTCCGGAGCTGCATGGAAGTACTTAAAAAAAGATATGCATGCTGGGGCGGTATTCTGTAAGAGTCTACCTAGTGGACTGTCCATTTCGGCTGTCGCTGATTGGCTGCTGCTTGATGTGCAGGAAGGTGCCAGCCAGTCTCCTTCCTGCACATCAAGCAGCAGCCAATCAGCGACAGCTGAAATGGACAGTCCACTGGGTAGACTCTTACAGAATACCGCCCCTGTTCTTCATGCCACATGTTCCTAAAAAATTATATTGTGGGCACACACATCAGAAGCAATACATCAGTACTATTGCACCTACTGTAGTTTTCATAACAGTGTGATCAAAAGTCACCAGAAGCTACCAAGCTAGGAAGCACTTTTTCATTTTGTCAATTATATATTGGTCTTGGCACTGAAAAGCCATTTGAAGGTCATCAACTTCGAATGCTAACGAGTGTATTATTGGGCTGCCTCTCGACAAGCCATGTTGAAGTGCTGCAACTTCGATTTGTGCATTTAAGAATAAGGTAACACGGTTGAACTAAAAGTGCAGGCTGTGCGTAGATGGTGGTGATGATGTCTGTGGCCATTCCCTTTGATGCAAGATATCAATGGTCGTAGATCTGATCAGGCCGGGCCAAAAGAATATGTAAAACAGAAAGAAAAAAGAAAAAAAAAAAAAGGAGCGCTCCTGAAATGGTGGTCAACCTGAACTGAAAGTGGTAATTTTTTCATTTTCGTCTCGACTTCCTTACCCAATTTAAGAAATCCTAATGTTTCGGTTCGGTTCATTTACTGGTCATTCAACGATACGTGTTTCTTCCTTTTTTTGTTTGTTTGTTTGTTGGAAGCTTTGTTGCATGAGTTATTACTTGTTATGTATGCAGGGCATGAGATAGCAGACTTTGACCTCATTGCCGTAGCACGGTTGCGGGGGCCACAGCTGAAGGAGTTGGTCATTCCAGCTGATTGTGTCTCCGGGAGCAGCAGCGGAGGGCCATACTACAGTGAGCTCCGCCTTTCTGATGTGAAACACCTGGAGACTGAAGTCTCCCTGAGCCTACAGCGGACGTGGACGTTGACCAGTTTCCAGTCCCCTGTCCAAGATGAAGTGGGAGAAATTCGGAGCTACATGCGCTCTTTACAAGACCTTCAGGGTTATACAAGCCTGTAGCTGTGTTTGTGTTGCAGCCACTTGTGGCTTGAAGGCATTGCCTGACAGTCATCTGCCATTTGCTCATTCCATGCCAGCCTGTTACCGCGAGGCACCGTGTTCATCCTATCTGGTATCTGGCCAGCTTATGGCCTCTAGACGGGTGTAAAGTTGACAAGTGGCTGCATCCAGATGTGCAACCGTTGTTGAAGTACCTGTACAACTTTTATTCCGCTGGGGAGAATTACGGTTGCTTTTGTACGCAAAGCGTCCCCGTGATTGACGATAACATATTGTTGAACAGCAAAACACATAACACTCATCACCCTGTTGATGCACAGCCCATAAAAAGGGCTCTCTGTTACCCAAGACATCTCTCATTTTTGAACCAGTTGTGTTTTGTGCTGCACTGCAGTTGACATCCAGTGCATGGACCGCAGGTAGTAAAGTCTTTTTATTGGGCCACCTGTGATGCAAATGTGATATTCCTGTTGGCTTTTTACAAGCCAGCAGTGTGGTCTCAAGGTTTTTCAAGTGTGCCAAGTTAGAACAACGCCGCTGACACATGCTTACCAACTAAACACCACACACACAGGACATGCCTCTCACACCATGTGATCCAAGGGTCAGTGCAGTGCACAAATTCCAAGTCGCTGTGTTGTACCACTGACAACACAGCTACTATACTGCCCTGTCAAAAGGCTCTCGAATGCCAGAGACTTGCTATTAACACCACACCTTAAGGTTCCATCCAAGACCAAACAATACATCCAGCCAAAGCAGAATTCACTTTTGGCCTGATGTGCCCTTATCGGTGCCATCGTGGTGATCTGCTTTCTGCAGTCAGACATTTCCACACCAATGCCGTGGCCACTGTCTTCAGAGATCTATATTCTATCTGTGCCTCTGTAATATCTAATGCACAGTGCCCATGAACATTTGTTATCTTGGCAAGAGGTTTAATATATTTTGACAGCAGATTTCTTTTAGATGTGTAACTTTGAGCACATTGTTATTTGCAGTGCATTTCCGCCTATCGCAAACTTGGTGCGTGCACATGTTTTGTACTGTTGTTCTGTGTGCACTTTTTGTTTTGTGAACACGGCACAGCATGTGCCATAGTCAACATCAGTGCTATATGTGAATCTGAATATTTTTCAGCAAATGTCTTGTTTTTCAATCTCTTAAAGGTGCTCAGGACTTGGAAAGTAAGTCCTTTGAAAGTTATGTTTTGTAGCCCACAAATAAAGACATTTTAAGTATGTTATCACATGGTATCCATTGTTCTGTATTTCCTTTTGTTGGCTATTTCAAGTCAGTCTATTCATACAGCTGGTGTGCACAGTGATATAAAACTGGCGATTATATATTTTTGCACTGCTGTTTTCCAGGTTATTTTTTTTTGCACGAGCATAGCGTAAGCAACTCCCATGGCTACCTGTGACTGACATGGGCATGTCACGACTAACCGTAATGGTGCAGTTCATAATTACATAGTATCTTGGCAAGCCAAAACAACTAAATTTTATGGCTTTTTGGGCTAGTTTGTTAGATACATCAGAGGTGGTCATAGTGCTAGAAGACAAGAACGAGAGAACAGGACGAGCGCTAGCCAATCTGTAGTGCGATCCCTGATGCGACGGAATTCTTGGTAGCGACCGTAGGCTTCCGAATTGTGCCTCGAAGGCAAATTGATGCGCTATGACCACCTCTGTTTTAACTAAATTGTGTTTGAGAGGGTCTGCATCACAGCTTTATATGCACAGAGAAATTGTTTAATGCTATATTCCATAAAGAAGGGTGAAAAGTTGGTAACTTGCATGTTCACAAAGCTCCTTTAGCTCTTCGAATGACTACCCATGGTGGCTATGGCATCCTGCTCGGAACGAGGTCATGGCTTTCAGTGTCATTCGGGGAGGGGCAGTTGAAAAATGCTTGTGTAGGTGCACATCCACAGTTCCCAGCCGGCAGATCTTTGGTCGATTTAGATGATGTGGGCGGAGTGCCACTCAGACCATTGACGAAGCTTGAAAAGTATAGCAATATATAGTCTTGGCCATGAAATGGCTGTGGAGCCACTCAGTAGTGGCTCCTTCATCAGTGACACGAACAAAAACTCTGCAAGCAAGCCCCTGGACTGAGGGCCCGGACATCTTGCCCATCTTTTTTCACAGCAAAATTTTTTCTCTCTTTCTCTCTCCACTATGGCAACTCTTGTAGCCCAGGGATTCGTTGGCCAGCAGTCAAGCTTTAGCTGACCCAGACTTGGATCTTTGAGGCAATTTTTTTTTGCTCAATAACCTTTAAATTAACAGGTACTTCTATTTGTGAATATGTGAAATTATCTGCTAGAAAGCTCTGCCTGCATTTGACCTTAGTATATGTTGGTTTTGTGTGAGTAACTCTATGGATGGATAAAAAATTTATTGAAGTTGATTCTCGCCTCACGGGTGAAGTGTCACGACTGCAGCTAGGACCTGAGTAGCATTGGCTTGCAACAGGGAGTGAGCACGAGTGCCTGAGTAGCATCTAAACTGAAGCAATGCTAGGGGCTGTATTTTCGAGCGATCACTTACGGGGATACAATCAGCCTTCGCAAGATATCGCTTGTCTACACCCGGCAACAACTTTCTGTGGCAGGGCAGCGAGAGCCACAGAGCCGAAGCACACATTCTTTTACTGCACTTTCGCATGTAGTCGACGAATGTAAGCAACTGGAAGCGACGTAGCGTAAAAGAAATTGTACCAATTATTATATTAATTTATTTGTTCAAGATTTATTCCATAACAAGTAAAGAACTTGCTCAGGAAAAGGATTTCCGTTACTTGCTGTTCTTAGTTTTGGCTTTCCGGTGTCCATGTCTGGTTTTCCTGGTTATGTATGCAGGGCATGAGATAGCAGAATTTGTGTACTAGTATAGTATAGTATAGAAGCAGTATAGTGTACTAGTCTAGTACACTATACTGTAAACCGCCAACAATATGTCTGCACTACTTGGCGTAGCATGGAGGAAGAAAAATTCCTGCATGCTCCTCCATCCTCCATGTGGCGTAGTAACACGAGCAGAAGTTCCAAATGTGCAAGCACGTGTGCGTAGCTTTGGCTCTGCTGCCACGGAAAGTCGGCGTCTGGTATAGGCACGGACGTACCTGCGCTTACAGCCTATGCATCCTGTCCCTTTATTGGCGCTGAAGAGGCAACTTCAAGCAATGCAACGAAGCCAACTTTCTCAAGAATTAAACAAATATTTATGGGTGTTCTGCAAATATATTATTGCGAGTGTATTTTGGGCATTTATTTAATGTACTGATTCATTCAAGCACATAGAAAAAATTAGCATTTTGGAAGCGTTTATTTCTTTTTTTCAAAAATAACACGAGAGCCAAAGAGTTGAAGATATGCCAACTCAAAGGAAATAGGTTTAGCTGCAAACATTATTGCGTCACTGACAACTTCAGGCACTGCAACAATATATTTTATGGTTTCGCACTTGCTTACCTACAAAAGTGGATAAAATGCGTGCGTCTTTGGTATAATACAGCACTCATAATGCACAACTAAACAAATAAAATTAACTGATAAGCTAAAGAAACCAATTAACGTGAATATTCGCTAGTTCACGAGCAGGTAGGCTTCACGCTCGGGTGGCTCTTGAAACAGTTTGGTGACCGTTCATGTGCATTGCCTCGGGGTAATGCATGCAGCAGTATTCCTGCTTTCCTGTTTTTGCTAATGCTATATCAACCGATAAATTGCGATTAAACCATTAATCGGAAAAAAATTCACTGACGATTGCGATACACCTTAAGGTTAATTTTGAGCGCAGCTGTTTAGGTGTTTTGAATTCGCGATATGTTGTGCGAGGAATTTGATTCTAACAATGGGGTTCTCTCGGCGGCGGCGCTGAGCCTCTGCTCGGGCAGCTTATCTAGCAGCAGCGGCAGACGAAGCATTTCGGAGCGCATTCTCTAGCAGCCGTGGCGCAGGCTAAGTAGTGCATGCGCAGTGGGTCCGAAGCCCACGCCAGCTCTTTGTTTCCATATATGGTATTGGTGGACGCGCTCGCCGCATGCCTTGTTGCCGCCGTGAAGCACGTCTCGTGCGGCGCTCCTCTTTCCTGCTCACCCTTTCACCACACTCTCCTCCACTTAACTCCTCATGCTTCCACTGCATCCTCCTCCTCCGCTTTCCTCCTCGCACTCTCTTCGCTCTCGCCGTCTTTCATCCCCCGCTGCGCTCCGCGTTTTTTTTTTTTTTTTTTTTTCATCCTTCGCTGTGCTCGTTCGCTCGGTTACCCAGAGGGGCGCCGACGCTCAACGCAAGAACGGGCGCCTAATAGGTGCGCTCAAAATTTAAGTTAGAATTGCCCCGCACAGGCACTGTTAAGTGATAATCACCTCCAGCGCTTGTCGAATGGGTGCCGCTGTGCAACCGTTGACCTGCCGACGGTCACGTTCAGCGATATCACTTTCAGTGAGCGCTTATTAGCTGGTTGAGCAAAACCGCATGAACGGATTTGCTGGTTGGGCACAACGTCACGCATTATCAACGAATCGGTGCCGCCGCACCGGTTGACCTGCCGACGGTCACGTTCAGCGATATCACTTTCAGTGAGCGCTTATTAGCTGGTTGAGCAAAACCACATGAACGGATTTGCTGGTTGAGCACAACGTCACGCATTATCAACGAAAGTGATCGTCCGAGTGGAGACAGTACTGGTCCAAGCATAGAGTTTCTCACTAGTGTGAAACTCTATGGGTCCAAGGGTCCGCTGCGTCCCGTGTGCGCAGCGTTGATAAGTATACCGCCACACGCAGAGCTCAACCACATTGGTGTCTGGAAACAATGATGAAACTGAAACTTTTGGAGGGCTTCCGTAGGGCTTCTTGTTTTGTTCTCTTTCACTCCCCGCGCGGCACTCGCGCTCATTTGTGTGACGAGTGTGGCGGCCGTCCCGAACAAAGTTTTTGTAGCCCAGTTGCCAACCTAAACATCTTGATCGCTGATGTGCATCACCGACAGAAGTGTCAGAACTTTCGTTTTCAATTATCTGAACTCGTAGGTGCGTTGAGGTAGAGCTCGCCGGCTCGTTGGGCGCATAGGATACGATGAAGAGCTCCGGACCGGGGGTTTTGTCTCCAGCCATTAGCCTGCTTGCCGGCACCCTTATTGGATTCGTGATCACTAGCCAGATTTTACTATGGCTCAATAGTGAACATTTTTGTGACACATCTCCTTTTAAACGAACTCAGGGCTCACCAAAGCCTCGCCTTCTATTCGTTGGCGTGATGACGGCGGAGAAGTATCTGTCTACACGAGCTCTCGCAATCCAGCGCACTTGGGGCAAAGCCTTGAGCGGAAGGCTCGCTTTCTTCTCAAGCGGCTCGTCACATTGGGACGGCGAGGAGAAACTACCTTTGGTCGCTCTCCGCGGCGTTGATGATTCGTATCCGCCGCAGAAGAAGTCCTTTCTCATGCTTAAGTACATGCACGATCACTATATCGACCAGTACGAATGGTTCATGCGCTGCGACGATGACGTTTACGTGCACGTCGAAAGACTAGAGCGCTTCCTCCGCTCTGTTAATTCAAGTAAGTGACTCTTCCTAACGCCGGTCGATCTCAACCCTTATAGTCGCACAGAAAAACTACTGCAGTTCTTGTCATTGGCTTGCTAGCAGCGTAGTATGGGTTGCCTCTTCAACTATAAGCATAGAAAGCGTGGATATATATGTAGCAGTACAGTGCATACATTCATACACAGCACCTTAAGGTCAGTTTAGGTTTCCTGCATGAACGGTTCCTTTTTGTGACAGCATCCGTGCTGGGCAAATCGAATTACTCGTGTCTCTTCTGTGTTGATTACTGGCATGCTTTAGCTGTGTTTATGCTTGATCTCCTTAGTTCAACAGACTCTGCTGAGATAGTGATGCGTCTTGCGAATCTCTGACTGCATGCAGGCAAGCCACAGTACATTGGTCAAGCTGGTCTAGGAAACAAAGAAGAATTTGGCCAGTTGAGCCTTGAACCCGATGAGAACTTTTGCATGGGTGGACCTGGTGTGCTTTTCAGTAGGGAGACCCTTCGACGTCTTGTTCCACACATCTCAACCTGCCTGAAGCATCTTTATTCAACCCACGAAGATGTTGAAGTTGGCCGTTGTGTCAGACGTCACGTTGGCATCCCTTGCACTTGGTCTTACGAAGTAAGATCACCTGTTTTGTTTAGTTGGTAGCATGCACACTGTTAACAGTCATCTGCACATGTTTCTTAAACTGTTGTGCTTGCATAGAAAGCTTGCGGTGGCTGCGTTAAGCGAGGTCTTTATATGCATGTTTTGGTCTTACTATTGCATTAGTTTAGTAAGCATTATCTGTTGTTTTACAGATGCAAACAATTTTTTATCACAACTTTTTCGGCGAGGTGGCTCTGAAAGGTCGCGTGAGGCGACGTGAAGTGCACAGGTCACTAACGCTGCACCCAATCAAGGACCCTCGTGAAATGTACAAGGTGCATGCATATTTTGGTGGATTTCGTGCACAAGAGCTGAGGCATCGGTCACTTCAGCTTCTCAGGGAAATACGATGGGCTGCTCAGAGCTACGGGGGATGTGTATCACCAACTCAAGTAAGTTTCACAGTGACAGCATTCAGCTCCTAGGAGGTACGAGTAACCTTTATATGTGTTACTGTGTGTTGATGTGCTTCTGTACTTAAAATGACACAGAGTGTGACCTAGTAGCACTGATGTGCCAGCAGAGGGAACTAAGCAGATGAACCTCAATATGTGCTTGGCCGATGTCTCCAAAACAGGGGTTTAAAAATGCATGGTTTGTTGTTAATGCGACATATTCCCATTAATTCATGTGTCGAAGTCACTTGTGCTGCAGTTTAAAAAAGAGAGAGAGATGGCATGCAGGCAATTCGGAGTTACGGGGCATAAATTACTATTTGAATGCATTAGGAAAGGTATCGATTTCACTAAATGCGATGGCAGTTCAAATCTACAACCATGGTACGAAACTACACGTCAGCAGGCTCTGCACGTGCAGCTGTTGCCATGGTGAGGATAATGAGATGTAAGCCAGCCGCACTGTAGCTTAATGGTATGCAATCTTGTATTCTCATGCAGTAGTGAACAGTTTTCTTCCATTAATCAAAATATTGCACCTAACCCCCTATCTATTGAAAGCATACGGCCAATGGTTCTTCAATTACAGAACAGTGTCATAAAGAACGGTAGGTAAAGTTAAAATGCAGAGTAACAGACCATAGTTTGTTGGCACTTAATTCTTTGTGACATCTGCCGATAAAGGACGTCTCACTATAATTCCCAATGAGTCATTGGCAAACAGTCTGTTAGTACATGAGTGACAATGCAATACAGACTTCTGGTCACCATGTCAGGAGTCTACGAAAGTGAAGCCAAAGGTGAGGTTTAAGTGAAGTTGTAAATGGTTTGTGTAGCGATGTTAAGCTCAGTTGAGAACTCGGTTGCAGCTGATAACAAAATCAATTGCACAAACCAGAGACAGAGGCAGTACCAATATTTCAGCAGTGTTCATTGTTAACATTGTCATGAGTGCATTATACCGAACTCCATTAACTATTCTAGTCTTCTCACGCACCTTTGTTGCACATAATACAACTTTTGTTTTAATAAAATTCATTAGATATATTTTTTAATTTTACACAGTACCATCTAAACAATTAGTTTACTCTTAAAGTTTAATTATAGGGCTGCTCACATTTTGGTACTTATATGTTATGTGAGTGAATATCTCTGCTGAAGCAGTACATGGACCTTCACAAAAACAATGCCATTTCCTCAGCAAAAATTTTTTTACCTTGTTATCTTGAGAATGTTCCTTCCTTTATAAATTTTTAATTTAATAGGCTGCATCGCCATGGTGTAAGGGCATTGTGAATGGATCTTCGGCCCTTTCTGAGATGCCTTCCCTTACCAAGTACTTTCCTGGAGAAATTCAAGATCTCCTAACATGGGACTTCTTTGCAAAAAGCCTCTACTCTGATCAAGTAAGACCTTGGTGATGTTATACACAAGTACGGTAAGCGGAAATACAAGCAGACCAAATACGTGGATGGTTGAGGAAACCAACAATTAAACACATTTACTACCAGAACTGGCATACATATACTGTAGCATCTTTTACAGGCACTTGTAGATGCATTAATGTTATGTAGGCTGCTGTGCTCATATTACGCAGGCTCATAGGCATGCTGCTGTGCTCAGTTTGGATTTTAGCCTTGTTTATTGTACCTTACAATTGACAGAGAAAGCCATTCTGATTAAAGTGGCTGGTGCATTGCAGTATTCAGGTACACAAACTTTTATTATTATTATTGCTGTTGTTGTTGCATCTGCTGCTGCCATTAGCCACAATGTGATATGAATGTTGCTGAAAAAAAGCATGTCTATTACATTCTGCCTACTAGAGCATTTCACTGATTCAGTGAAAAACAAGCAAAATCATAATACCAGTTCATTATATCAGCAATTTGTTAATATAATGTAGAAACAGTGCGAAAAGTATACATTGATGAAAAAGAGGGAAAAAAAAGTAAGCGCTCAGATTACCTTTCTTTTAAGATTTGATAATGTAGATATATGCTGGTGCTGCGTAATAATTTAAACCTTGGCCTGTCTACTGCAATTTTCTGTGATCTTGGCAGATGGCAGCTTCGAGGTTATCCTGTCCTGCAACTCATGCAATATGCTGAATGCAGAGATGGAAGTTCTATGCCAATTGCACCATCTTGCGCCAAACTATCAAGATGTGCCAACCTGCAGCAAAACACCAATTTCAAATGAAGTCGCTAAATTTTGTGGGATGTGCATGTTCAGTGGCAACCACACAGCCATGTGTTGGCTAGTGGTTAGCCCTGGAATCCAAGCCTAAGTAATCCGTTTCAATGTCGGCGTAGTGTGGGTTTGTTAGGTCGGACATTGTAATTTTCCTGCAGGAAAATGAAAATCGTTTCAGGCTATACAATGCCTTACGAATGTTTTATATAAGTCTTACGCATTTGCGTACTATGCACACCAGCTAAAGATGAATTGAACTGGCATTCTTTTTATGGAGCAGTCAGAAAATAAAGCTTGTTTGTGGATAGAAGATTGTACAACTTGTTCATTCTCAGCTGAATAAGCAAGTCATACGGTCTGTTCAGAGTATAGCTCAGCAGTTTCGTTATACATATTAGGTCTAGCTCGTGCGCCCTAGTGACAAATCTGCGTCAATTAATGGCAAACACCATGTGTGTAACGTTTCAATATATTTTGCACGTGCACCGCTTTCATTTACCAGGATGTTAGTGCAACACGCTGACAAACGACCAGCTTGCTCTCATGAAACTTCTTGACCAGAAATATCCAATGGCAACCGTAATTGTCACTCAGATTTGGACTCCAGGTACTCTATTTTCTGCACAACCACACCACACAAAATCTGAATTTTACTGCCGTAGAACGTAAGCCCAGGATGCAATGTTTCGTTTTTGTCAACCTTAGTGGCCAAATGGTGGTCATAAAAGGTCAAAGAATGTGCAGTAACATGCAATTGTGTTTGCGGTAACAATGTCCACGATGCGACTTGCACAGATTGAGTCCAAAAATTTAAATAAACAATTGTTCAGTGTCCAAACTATCAGCTGCCATTTTGCATTGGCTTTATGAGGCAGCCAGAATAATAGAGGTTGTGCAATATATTAGTTGGTGACACAGATTGTAAAGCCAGTGAACATTCTTTCCCCCTTTATTCTTTTCAAAATATCGTTTTTTTTTTTTTCCTTTGGAAAGTGATGTGAAATACTGGCAAACATGAAAGACCAGGGAAGTAACTTCACATTTATTCTCTGGTAATCTGCTATCCCAATTGAATGTCTTTAAGAATTAAAAAAATAACAGCGCATTACACGAACAGTGGTCACTGTATGTTGATGGGTGTTGTTCATGATATGGTCACTGAGATTATTTCTGGTTCATTGCTCATGAATACGTTTAATTAGCTAACTTTATAAACTTACCTACGTATTTGATTAGATGTCAGTGAAAAAGTTGTGGAGGATGTTCAGAAATTATTGATAACTGCATTTAATGTAACCTAGGATTCATGTGAACCTTTCTTTAATGAAAAAAAGCCCATGATTTTGTTATTTTTTGTTAACATACAATGTGCCCATGGCAACCCCTCTGTGCTCCATAGATTGGATCAATCTCAAAACACCCATAGTTAAATACGAACACTTCAAACAAGTGGCTGCTTTTTCTCAACGTGTCAGCTGCTTTTGGTGCACATCTTCGGTCTTTATCGAATGTGAAGTAGTGCAATCTTGTAATGGTTCTTTCCGAACCGTTACCAAGAGTGCGCCCCTGGTTCACACGTGCGTAGTATGCACATTCGATACTAAATAACAATGTTTACGTCTGAGACAGCTGATATCACTGGCACAGGGTTGCATCGTCACGTAGATTCTCTTAATATTTTGCTGCCCCTCTTTTTTGAAAAACTTTTCTTTGCAAATATCGCCGGGTTTTCGTGACTGTGGGTGCTGCATGGCTGTTCTCTAGCTAAATAGCCAACCAATCACAGCAGAGGACGCGCCCTTTTTTGTCAGAAAGGAGGATCACACAAGACCTAGGTTGCTTTAAACGCTATTATTGGTCATTTCTCATGTCCTCCACAGCCTTTGCATTGGCACCTTATCGAATAAGGAAATTAACAAATGTTAGCTAATTAAACTTGAATATTAGTTGCTTGTGCACAAACAAAACAATAAAAAAATACAAAGGCACTCTTACTAGCATTAAGAAAAGCCTATCAACATATAGTGAGTGCTGTTCGCGTAAAGCTCTTGGTTATTTTTTTTTCTTGGCCCCATTTAGTTGGCACACCCAGATTCTGAAAAACGCATGAGTTTCCTTTGTTCGGAGGAAAATGTTCCTCCATCTTCGCAGAACTGATTCACCCTAACTTAATAATGTTCTGCAAAGTCAAATAGAGAACACTTATTTTTCTTGATTTGCCTGTATTTCACTCATGTTGAGCTTTACTAAGCGTCTCCAAAGCGCATATCTTCTGCTCCAAAATCAGCAATTCCTACTCCAAAGTACCGAATTTGCTGCTCCCAGAGCTGCTCCAAAAAAGTTTGTTTGTCCGCTTCCATCCCTGTGAATGGCATGCATGCACTCACCTTGAACACTTATGTCCCATTGTACTGACTCCCCAGATGAGCACCAGCACTTTGCTCTGTAGGGCTATGATTTTGTAGCAATGCCTTTTTCGATGCTATTCCTTTTCGCACTTTGTCAGTGGTCAGATCAATGCTCGACCCATGCTATCAGTGGGATCAGCTGGCCATGAATGGTGGATGATAACAGTGGCATAGAATCGAGCAGATTGATTGATTGATTCTGGGGTTTTACGTGCCAAAACCAGTTCTGATTATGAGGCACGCCGCAGTGGAGGGCTCCGGATTAATTTGGACCCTGGGGTTCTTTAACGTGCACTACAACGCAAGCACACGGCCGTTTTTGCATTTCGCCTCCATCGAAATGTGGTCGCCGCGGCTGGGATTCGATCCCGCGATCTCGTGCTCAGCAGCGAAACGCCTTAGCTGACTAAGCCACTGCGGCGGGGAGAATCGAGCAGGAGGCATCGCTACAAAATAATGGCCCAGTTTGATTTATGCACACTTGAGATAGAATCCCTGGAATTGGTCCAACCTGAGGTAGGTTTAGTGCATTTGGAGCAGTGCATTTCTTGCACTGTCTGATGTGCTCCTGTCCGCAAAATATAACTGTAATGTTGGATGTTGGAAGTGGATGTTTCTTCGGTGCAATGTAAGTTATATAATAGGACTTCAGTGGTGTTGTTGACTGTGAAATTGTTGCGTCTTCCTTTCAAGCGAGTTTCCCAATGCAGTATATTGTGCGAAAAATAGGTAGAGAATGTCCGTGCTTTGGACCTAATCGTCTAGGTTCTACACCGCTATTTCTATTGTTTCCCACTTTTTTTTTTTTTTTAACACTCTGGCATGGTTTATGCCTCAAATTACAGCATGGCTTATGTTCCGTGACAGGTGACAAACCCGCGTCGACGCGTTGAATCATACTACGAGATCAGCATCAACAATGTCATTAGTGACCTCATGGAGCTCACGAACCGCTACTCCAAGCAGCGTGGCCGCGTAATTGAGTTCAAGGACGTGCTGTATGGCTACCTGCGCGTCGACCCACTTCACGGTGCTGACTATGTGCTTGACCTGCTGCTTACCTACCGCAAGTACCGTGGCCGCAAGATGACGCTGCCTGTGCGGCGGCATGCCTACGTACAGCAGCCTTTTACCCAGCTGCGGATCCGGGATGTGACTCCTCCTGTGGACGAGTTGCGGCGGCGAGCCACAATCCGCTTTGTGCTGCCACTGTGCGGCCGGCGAGCCGCATTTGAACGCTTCCTGCGCACCTTCCGCGATGTGTGCTTGGACACGGACGATGCGTGCAGCCTACTCGTGGTGCAGTATCGGGACACCACGGCTGAGGCCGACGACCTGGAGGGCACGGTGACCGCAGAGCGGGTGCTGGGTGCTGACTACGACAAGTCGCGAGTCGAGTTCCTGCCAGGTGGCGGCGAGTTCTCACGAGCTGCTGCACTTGAGCTGGGTGCATCTCGCTTCAAAGACGACGAGCTGCTCTTCTTCATTGACGTTGACATGGCATTCGACGCCGGTGTGCTGCGCAGGGTTCGGGCCCATACGGCGCGGCGCCATAGTGCCTACTTTCCCATCGTGTTCAGCCAGTACGACCCAGCCTACACAGGCATTTTGACTGCAGACTCACCCCGTGTTGCCTCTGAGGAAGGCTACTGGCGGCAGTTTGGTTTTGGCATCGCTGCCATCTACAAATCAGACCTTGCTGCTGTTGGTGGTCTCGACGTCAGCATACGTGGCTGGGGAAAGGAGGATGTGGACCTGTTCGACCGCATAGTGGCTTCCAACCTGTCCGTGGTGCGTGCCCCCGACCCAGGCCTGGTGCATGTCTTCCATCCGGTGCGCTGCAGCCGTGACCTGGCCATTGCCCAGTACGACATGTGTTTAGGAACCAAGTGGACCAGCGTCGCCTCCGAGCGCACGTTGGCCACTATCATCGCACAGCAGTATCACGAGCTGCTCACGAGGAACTTCAGGCGCTGAGAAGCATTTGCATAATAATTTTGCATTGGGGGACAGTAGGGCGGCACTCACTCTGGCCACAGGGCATTGAGGATCCGTCATGCCTAGGCAATTCTAAACTTAACAGTTCATTACTGTCACTATTTTCATCACAGCCTTTATGTATGCTCTATATACATATGTATTTGTGAACCGGTGGCATATCTTGCCACAGATCATGCTTATGTATAATGTGAACACTTGCATGGCAAATGTAGTGTCCACACTGGGCCTCTTCGATTATGCAGTCCCGGACTGTCCGCAAACCGTCTGCGGCTTCCGGTCTCACTAGCCCTGACAAAAGAGCACGTCACAGTCACGTGATCCAGTTGTCGGGGACTGTCTGAGGTTTTGTTCGAAAGCACCGTAACCGGAAGTCACTCTCCTGGCTGCTGTCATCTGCTCTTACTTGTAGATAGCCCGCTACCCAGCGAATTCATTAGTGTGGCCTCTGAAATGGTGCAGTCTCAGAGGCCACATCGCGGACACAGCCATAAAGCGTGTATATTGGAATCGCAGCCTGAGCGCATAGAACTTGTTTGCAAAGCGCAGTTTACGTTGCGCTCTTGCTCTTCGTGCCCCTTAACGGCTATATTTAAGCTAGCTCATTGCTTGCGAAATTTAAGCGGATTTCCCACATGAACATAAGCAAAATCGCAGTCGTTCCACATCGCTGTTCATGCAAAAAGCACCCGCTGATATCCTCAAACCTCGTGAGACTGTCTACTAATTAAAGGCCTGACGCGTGTCTCGGACAGAGCGCGTGTTCCCAGTTGAACTAATCCTGCACATAGAAAAGCAAATGTGCGAACTTGGCAACAGAAGAGATCAACATATATGTCGACAGCAATCGGGAAGCTCCGATTGTATACCACCCCAGCTACTGGCGTGAAATAGCCACATGCAATATGATATGCTTCCTCGCACACCAGTTTCATTCTCCTGAAAAGCAAAATTTACCTGTTTACTACGTATATAGCAATGGGCATGAAAGATTTCGCGAAACACATGACGAAAAGCAAGCATGTGCCGCTGATCACTGTGCTTCTCTCTCAAAAAACACGGAAGACTAAAGCTACAGCAATTAGACCGCTCGTGAAAAACTTGCATGATGGACACAAAGCACCGATGTAACAGAAGCAATAGCTCATTGCGCAGTATTTGCCGTCCGGAACACGCCAAGTATGCAAAGTATGCACACGGCATCTTTCACAACATGGCGTCAAACACAGCATGCATCTTTTGAAGATAGCCGTCGCCTGCTAGCTGCTTGCGCTTGTGCGAGTAAAGATCTGCTGTCAGCTCCAAGAGTCCACAGACAGTCTGCAACTTCCGGTCCATGAAAAACGAATGCGATTCTGGCAGCTCTCGGACTGATGGTCGGAGCTTCCGAAGCTGTTCGAGAAAACCGAATGCGGGACAACAGTCCCAAGTAGTCTTGGACTGTCAGGGACGGATAATTGAAGAGGCCCACTTCTGGTGCTGCAACTACAAGGTATGTGCATTGGTTGTTTTCAAAGCCATATATTCCTAAGGTATGATAGTGTATATGCTGGTCAGGACCAGACTTGGAAGAAGCTGTTACTGACTTGGTAGAGCCACAGCAATTCCCGCATATCTGGTGTGGGGCATTTTGAGGTTCGGCCACATGAAATTTCCATGCGCTTTCTTGCTACAGGCTTAGCGGCACATGTTCAGTGTTTCTTGATGCTTCCAAACATTAGATTTGATGGTGGGACTTTTTGTGTGCACGATGGTATAATATTTACAAATATCAATAGTTTTTTAAATTTCAAATCCCAAAGACATCGTTTTCTTGAACTATTTCGTATCTTTCAGTGAGAAGGTCACAGGGAAGCACTTGACATAGGCTCAGGTTCACAATGAGCTGCTCATGTGAAGACTGTTTTCGACACGAAAGTCAGGTCATTTACAGCCTTTCTCATTTTTTTTGTATCTTCAATTTTTTTTTTTCACTGACACAGCTAATGGCATTAAAAAGATTGCTGAATATTTTTCCCCCGGTGGCTCAGCTTACTTTTCTCCAGTCAGTGTTTTGCCTTTGAGTATTGTGCTTCTCTTTGATGCATGTCACTATCATGAATCTCATAATAATCTTGCATGAATCCCATTAAGTTGATAATGTTATGTATATCATTAATACATGACATGTAAAATAGTAGTGCCATGCTTTGGCAGTTTTAATTCCTTACGTTCCCCTGGTGAATCAGACAAAGGTTGCCAGATTGAACTTGCTATAGGTGAATGGAAATGTAACAATCCTTTTATAAAACGGCCGTTAACTATTACTGACTTGCCAATGCGTGAAATTACAGAAAGCCATATCAGCAGGAAGTTTAACAGGGTGTCCTCCACTTTCATGTCCTTTTGTGAAGTATGAAACCTCTGCCCTTGGTAAATGTGACATACTTTGTATTTTTTAGTGTTGCTTACTAAATAGTTTCGAGCAGTATTTTCAGTAATTGTTCCTTTAAGCTTAAAAAGTGATTAGAGAATGAGCAGGTGCACGTCTGTAAGGCACGCCCTTGCTCCTGAAAGGCTCAACATGTGCAGCATCAAAATCGTTAAAGTAGACGCACTGAAGATCAGTTCCACTGAAGGCAAGTGTTATGCTCCAAAAGGAATGGCTAATTTGCATGTCATAAAACTTCATGTTTTCTTTGACTCAAGCCGGTCGTCAAAATGTGCATACTATCATGTGCTTAGACGCATTGCCTTTCTGACTGTATTTCCAGTATGAATGTTTACAAAGTGTTCAATTTAATTAGCAATTGCAGTTTTTATGGATATATGGGTCTATTCATATTGTGACTTGATTGGCCATGTGCCTCAGGTAGTTTAGTGTTTTTGAAGTAATTAGTGACTAAAATACTTCAGAGCTGTTACAGATAATTTTCTTACTGTCATTAACTTTTTTTTGTGAGCTGCACAAAATTAAATTGTGTTCCAAGTGTTGTACTGTCAGATGTCAATGCCCCTACTAAATTGTCTTCGAGGCATTGTTAATTGCTGCTTGTGTTTTGAAAGTTACAACCACGTTGTAAATGTGCAGGCATGGCTTGACCCACATTTGTATCTGAGCCAGACAGTTCGATCTCTCAAAAATGATGACAGTAGCCTTATTATTTTGACGATTATAAACCATGGACTTCTTCAGCATCTGCCACACTTAGACAAAACAAACTATCTCATTTTTTTCTTCTGAGAGGGTTGGGGAAAGGCCTTCTGAACAGTTAAGCAGAACACTGCCCAGCAAACTTCAGAAGTTGGGGGGGGGGGATTCAGGAAGGGGTCAGGGCATCTGACCACACCCTCCCCTCATGTGATCGATTCACGCCTTCACTGTTGGCTATGCTACATTGCTGCCATGCACAAGGTGCGGTGTCCATGCATAGGGAATAATTTTTTTTTAATGCTAGATTGGCCGCGTTTAGTTATAATCAACAGTCCATCAAAATGTTTCAAAAGGGGAGTCATTGAGTTAGGTGTGAAAAAATAGTGAAGTGAAAAAGAAATGTAGGGACCGGTTATTATATGGCCTGCAGACGGGGAAACGTCACTATGATTACTGATGGGATCATGCTTTTTCTCTTGCTGCTTTCGAAGGATCACTGTGATGACTGTGAACAAAGCTTTCGGCATTTTTTCCCCTGTGTGCTACTTGAATGGTACATTGCTGTTTTATTAGTGTTTCATGCCAGCTAAGTTGATGTTTTAATCTTTTTTAAGTGGTTTGCTAGTGTCCTAGAAATATGTCGAGGATCCGAGGATGATCTTGTAGCCTCCATACATCGAGGCTTTCTTTCCACTTTACTCAGCCTTTACTATCATGTAGCATCTTTTATACACGCGCGCATGCTTTTGCAGTGTGATCAAGAACTTTTATCTCTGAAAACTTTTCTCCACGTGCCTTAACAGTGCCAAGGTGTGTGTCTGTATGAATCCGTAGTTCGATGTTGTTTCACATCGCTTACATGCGTTGTCCTTGACGCTATATTTGCTTCTACGTTTTGCCAACTCTTTATGGTACTGTCTGTGCCGTGCGCAGGCATTGTTGAAAAGTACTGTTAATAATCACCTTATGTGGAGTGTTGTACGCCATGCGCGTGTTGTTGAAAGGCATTGTTTGCGTGCTAGTCACGTTTACTTCTCGCACACTTTACATGTGCGATCGTGTCCGCGTACGTACGCCCCCGCTGTGCCGTTTCTTGACGGGAAGGTTGCGCGCCGGACGCCCGTTTATTGCTGTTTTGCGGTTGCACGCTGCGTGCCAAATTGTTTCCGGCATAGATCGGTCTGGGCGCCAGGACGTCTTGAGTGTCGCTTCCGGAGTAGCCTCGGTTAATCGGAAGGGCAAGCACCGAATCTCTTTCCTCTCTGTCTACCGAAGCAGCCGGAATTGAGTGACTCATGACTGAGTGTTCATTGTTTAAGCTGCTGGTGACGGAACTAAATGGAGGAGCCTCAAAATTGCTCTGGTCACATGTTACGGTCCCAACTTAACGTTACTGCAGTGCGGATCGCTTATAACGTATAAATGTTTAAAAGTTACAAAGCCGGTTGAAACGTGGATTCTTTTTTTAACACCAGCCTTGCTACTGTAAAACTTTATCCAGCGATTGACAGCTGCTCAGAAAGAAGTGCGAACCGCTTGTTACACGCCGCACTTTTCGGACGAGCTCGCAAATCCACTGCGTGTGCGGCAAGCGCGCTTTCTCGCAACACGTTCGAGACGACGGTGAAGTTGAAAGACCAGGGGCGTGCGACAGAAGCGAAATAGCGTTTCGAGAACGTTTACTTGAATAAGACGCTTAAAAGCACGTGAACGTACTTGTCTCGCGCCATAAGTCCATAATGTCTTTATGAACTTTGAAGTGGAAGGATAATTACAGTAACAAAAGAAAAACAGTGGGCTGCACTCGACAACTTCCACTAGTGTGTCCTTGGGCCAGATCGCACACAAAGTACGCTGCGCTGGCGACTGAGCAAGTCTACAACTCGGTGTGTTCAATGTTCACTAGGCCATGTTCAGATGTTGCTTATCCACCTAGCGCGCACGATAAAATAAATAGAAATAGTTTTCTTTTCCTGGCAGAATTGTTTCGCGGGTTGCAGTCTAGATTATTGCGATGCCACGAAATGTCTTTTCGCGGAGAGCCTCTGGTCGTCGCCGTAGCACTCAAGACCCTTGTCCAGTGCTTGCTGGAAACGGCAAGCTTAGAAACAGCGCGAGCTGCAGTTCAGGAAAAACGCACTCTGGTGATTAGGCTTCGTGTTATGAGCCATGGAAATTCTTATAGTGCATGTTATAAGCGGTCTGCACTGCACTAAAAACAAGATGGCCTGTTGCGCACGATTACTCTTTGCCAACAATTCTTTATCCTGGCTGGCTTTGGCGTTGTTCGTGTAGCGACAACTTATGAATGTTTATCACGTTGTATTTTATACCTTTTATACTATTTTACAACCTATGTCCACCGTGCTTACGTCGAGATGTTACATCAATAAACTCATTTTATTTGCCAAGACGTCTATGCTTCACGCTTACTTCACAGGGGCTCGTGTATGCGCCCACGTTAGTCATTTGACACTTAACATGGCACTGTTTCTTGCACAAAAACGTAGCTCGATGTGTGAAACGATATCCGCCGCATGCATGCAAAGTCGGCCGCATACGTTTACGGAACCCTGATTCCACGACAAATATGAATTTCTGCCGTTATATGACGGGGCACTATTCATTTAATAGGTCACTGTGTAGGTCGCAAATGTTACTACACATTTAATCTTTTAATATGATCGAGGCTATAATGTATGGGCTTATAGGCCACGTGAATTCAGCCTTTTCGCAAATACCGTGTCCCGTGAACATTAGTGGCCGACTGTGCGTGCGAACAGCAGCGCAGATGAACAGAATTGACGGTCTGTAACGCATTGTTCTATAATGATTTAACAGTGACAAATTAGGGCTCTACGCTAAGAACTCCCCGCTTTTAGCATTTCTGCATACTGTATAAAAAAGTTGCAGTGGCTTAGCTCGGCTATGCCAGGATATACGTAGCGTTAGCAAAGGTTGAGCTGATTATTCTTAGCTTATTCTTAAGATTATTCTTAAGATAAGATTATTCTTATGAGTCAAGCTTCTCCGTTCTTCTGCGCTGTTGAGCACCATTTGCGCTCTCCTTCTCCATGGCTATACCACACTGGCAAACGCCAGTCAGAAGCGCAGCGGCTCCAGCGCAGTGTCAGACGGCGACTGCACAGCGAGCGCGCGCCGTCGCCAGTGCGTCTACCACGGCTACGACGTCACTCCTCTGGAATGCGAAGACCGGCGCCGGTGATCCGCGCGCGGCGGCGGCGGAGTGCGCGAGAGGTGCCGGCTCCGGTGGCTCCGGTGCGCATGCCGTATGACATCACTGACCCTTGCGCATGCGCAGCACGGCTCTTGATGTGCCGCGCGAAACGGGCTTGGCTAGGCCAGTGTAGCTAACGCTACAAAATCGCAGGCAAAGAATGCAGCGGTAATGTTTTTCTAGACAAGCAAATCCTGGCTGTCCGGCGTGCCCGCGACCGGGCCGGTGGGCTAGACCTGCCAGTCCCGACGTGGGACTAGTCGGGTGCTCGACGAGTTCGCGTCCTCGCCGGACCTCCAATAAAGTTATTTCACTCACTCACTCACTCACTCACTCATTGTAACGTGGTCGCAGGCGTTAATGATTCATCCGATTTCCATTCTAGCTATCGAAGTCACCGCCGCGGCGTGTCTTCGTGCATGTCAGGTTTTTTGGGAGGGAAGTATTGCTCGCTAGGCACAAGCGATTCCCAGCATACTCTCTCACTCCAGCATACTCGGGCCTTCCAGCAACGACGCAGTTGTTCCTTCCAGGCCCAAGGGCCGCGATAGTCTAGCGATGGCCTTTTCCGACGCTATTCCTTTTCCTGCATATTGCGCTTCGTCAATGGTCAGAAGGAACCTCCGCCCGCGTTATCAATGGAATCAGCCGGCCCAAAACGGTAGATAAGAGTGGCGTAGAATCGAGCGAAAGGCATCGCTACAAAATCGCGGCGAGACTTCCCATAGAGCATCTTTTCGGCTGAGGCGCGCCATTACTGTCTGAACTCCTGCGAGATGATGGCGAAGTTCACCTTGGACATAGACTGAGGTCAGGATAAGCCCTTTTTGTGTACACGTGTCCTTAATTTTCTATGAGCCGTATTGGTTCTCACAGCTGTCGATATCGGCGGTTCGAGTCTGCGCTGGGTGATAGCAATGTATTCGTTGGTATTGAACCACTGAGGCGTCTGCTGTTAGCGCATGTGAGATCTGTAAGGAAACTTTTACGGGAGCATGGAGGGACGGCTGGCAGACGCAGCATACTTTTGTGAGGGGAGCTGCTCGTGCATTTTGGGCCTGTCACTGACTAGTTAGTGCGTATTTTCTTTCATTGTTGCTGAAAATAGATTGGTGAGGGCTTTGAGAATTAATTCGAGTGCCAAGGTGCCAACTTTAGGACGTGTTGTTTTGCGGGGATCCAGTTTCAACGATCCTGCGAAATTAAAAAAAAAAGAAAGAAAATGTCACAGTTTCGCCCTAAGGGCGAAGCAATGAATGCGATAGCAACACAGCAATGTCATACGAAGTAAGGTGAGCGGCTTTGGTAGCAATATGAATTGTAGTAAACATGAGCTGATTAAGTAAGCAGGTGTGCTGCGGCGTAAGTAGACCGACATGAAGAGAGACTCGATGACCACGAGAAGGCGCGTGTGAAACGGTGGTGTTGATGAGAAGCGCTTCCCGTGGGCAGCGCGTGCGAAGGGACACACCTGTAGCGCTGCACTGCCGATCCGGGCAGCATTGCATGTGTAGCCTGCGTTGGAAAATGTGGCCCGACTATTACTAACTGAATGAACAAGCGTGGTGTGAGCGCGCACAAACAAACATGAATAGATCACACTGAATGACTGCAGACGACGACTGTCAAAACGCTGGCAGCAAGCGCATACGCCGCAGCGGCGAAGGTACGTGCGGTCTATCGCTTCAACGGAAACTGAGCGGCGAAGCGAATGCACGGCGCATAAAGGTCAGAGCCGTGGGGAGATAAGAGACGGTGCGGGGCGAGCGACAAGCGCGGTTGTTGGCAGAGTAGAAATGCCCCCCCCCCCCCCCCCCCCGGCTCCCTCCGGCGCTGGCTTCCCGCTTCCTTGCTTGCGCGTGGGAGATTGAGTGCGTTCGCTCTCCGTGATAGCGCGCGTCCCCGCACGCTTCCGCTCGGGCATACGGCGTGCGGCGAAGATTTTATCTACAAGGAACCTCACGGCGACGACGACGGCGACGCCGACGGCAGAAATCCGGTTGAGGTGCCCATATAATTGCTATCGCGGTAAAATTAGCGGGCCGTGGGATTCCTACAGCTCTGACCTCATTTACTACGTCTGTTACCTAGCCGACTCGCGGTTACAGGTACATAAAGATTCGCAGAGGCGGGCTTCACCCTAGGGAATGTTCGGCTGCGGAGAAGCCAGCTTTAACAATGCTTTTGCGTTCTTCCAAATTGCGCACTTAATTGGGCAGCTTTTGAGGATAAAGCGTCGGAAGTACCGCATACATACGATACTTCGAGCGCCGTTACGTCACAACACATCCGCGCACCGCGATTTCAGCGCAGCAACGAACGAATTGAGAAATACCGTAGTTGCAGTGACCTGCGACGCGCTCCCGGGACACACACAAACACAAACACACACACACACACACACACACACACACACACACACACACACACACACACACACACACACACACACACACACACACACACACACACACACACACACACACACACACACACACACACACACGCACGCACGCACGCACGCACGCACGCACGCACGCACGCACGCACGCGACTCAGTATTAAAAACTGACTTTGTGGATCTGTATAAGCACTGTATAAGCATCTGAATACGTTTAGGATATCTGGTTTCGTGTTCATAGCATTACATTACATTTGACGAAGTAACTTTTCGCGAACCGACTTTCGCTATAGTGTGACATCTTAGAAATGAGCTTTAATGTAAACGGTTGCCCTTGTCATGAACAAGCATATTCCGCAGTTACAACGTTATATGTACGAACCTTTAATTAGTAGGGAGAAAAGTGCTTACTGTAATTAGCGGTGAAACGAGTATACCCCCCTCCCCACCCCATATTTTCAAGTACGTGATTATAACACATTTCTAATATTCGCTTGGCAAAACCGTAATCGATTTGTTGCGCCAGGCGGAAAGCGTCCGGTTAACCGTCGCCTCCGTCTTGGCGCTATCAGCTTGGCGCAACATCATGCCAGTCTCCTCCTCAAGACCTGCGGCTTCCTCGGTGGACTCGTCGTCCAGTTCCGATCCCGAGGCGTTGTTCGAATCGATGCCGACTGCAGCGTCCCCGCCGAGTTCCGTCCACTCCTCGAGCGGTGGCGTCATCACAGTGACCGCTGCCTTCGTCTCGTTGCCGCCATCTCGCCCCGTGCCTGCCTCCTCTTCGAATCCAGCTCGCGCAGTGGCCTCGTCGATCATGTCCGAACGAGTCGTACTGTTCGCCCCACCTACACCGAACGCAGCGTCTTCTTCTGTCCGCTCCACGAGCGGCGCGATTGGTGTAGTAGCCGCAGCTGAGGTGATGGTCGTGGCGTCCGAGGTTGTGTTGTTGGCCAGCTCGTCTAGCGTCGTCGTCGTCCTTTCGGTACTGCCCGACTGGCGCATCCCTGCTTCATCCCTGGGCCGGGCGATTCGGCTAACAGAGTATGTTGCCGGTCTGGAGCGCGATGCGTTGGAGACAGTCCCGGCCTTCGTGTTCGCTTTCGTGGTATCGACCGCTGGCCGTCCGCCGCCAGTGCCGATCCTTCCCCGACCCTTCTCTGCGGTAGTCGTCGCACCTTCTGGAACCTCGAACGACGATGACGACGACGACGTGTAAGGCAACGTTGAGGTCTTCTTGCGTCGGCCGCGTTTCTTCGACCTCCTAGACGTGCGACCGGAGGCGCCCTCGCGGCAGGTGACCTGTGGCTTTTCTTGCGGCGGTGGCTTTGACTGTAGTGGCGGCGGTAGGGAGACCTGTGACCACGCCGGTCACTGTTTGCTGATTCGATGACGCGTTTACCGCTGGCGTCGTGGCACTGGCTGTCGTGGACGGCGGCCGACGTTCGACTTCGTGCGCGTACGCTGCGGAAAGACAAGTGACAAATATGTATACTAGAAGAGTGACCTCAGCTCTGCGTATATATTAAAGCGGACCGGAGCTTGTTCTCGCCATGTTGCTGGTGAACTCTCCGGTCCATTGTCGCGGATTTTCGCGCTTTTCCTCGTCTTTCGCATTTTTGTAAATAAAAATGGCAGTATCGTAATTTCGCCCTCGGTGAGCCGTTGCGCAAACTATATAGTCTGGAACTTTCGTGTGGCTCGGAATTGCGTAAATAATACGTGGGACTCGTTTCGAAAACCAGGAGCGAGTTCATTTGCACCGTTATGAACAAATTAACCATATTTCTAAGCATACGATAATATGTATATACAGTGTACATTCTTTTACATTTTTTGGGAGCAACGCTTCCGAATAGGTTATTATGATCAAATATACACCGTTCTTGAAGATCCTTTCGGACAAGCCGCGCGGCCAATATTTCGACTTGTTTTGAGGAAGCTATCCACTTTCAGCAAGTTAATCGAAAGATGATTATAACACGTTGGACTGTATAACTTCAGTCTTGCGAAAGATACGCCGTGGTGACGTAATGGCTTCGGCGTTGCGTTATTAAGCCCGAGGGCGCGGGATCGAATCCCGGCCGCGGCGGCCGCATTTCGGCGGGGGAAAAATGCAAGAATGCCCGTGCACCGTGCATTGGGTGCACGTTAAAGAACCCCAAGTGGTCAAAATGAATCCGGAGCCCCTCACTACGGCGTGCTTCAGAATCAAATCGTAGTTTTGGTACTTAAAACATCAGAATTTGATTTATTTAGTCTTGCGAAGGACTACAAAAAAAAAAAAGAAAAGTAATACAGCCATGTCGCTAGGAAACGCTAAAGCCGCTTTCAGGTTTTTTTTTTTTTTACTTGACGGGTGATAACTCATCATAACTGACTGCAGTTTCGCGACTTGAAAGCTTGCAGTTTTATTTTAATATTTATTAATGCTATTCAATATATAGGACCGTGTGCTTCCTATATATACCATGTGTCCCCGCGTAACTTGTTCCAAAATGTAAAAATATGCATGTGCCACGTAGATGGACAGAACCAAGGTGATGTTGCTTAGCGTCGCTTGCAGCAAGTCAGACTATTTTTCGTAGCGAGAGCTACATGGCCGTATTCTTGCCGTTTCGCTGTGGCCGGTGGCCGCACCGCTAGCTGAGCCGTTGCCTAGCAAGCGCCGCAGCTGGCAGCGCCGCTCGCCGTGCCATCTGGCATGACGTCAGAGGAGGAGCGCCGGTGAAACCGCGTAGCAACAACAGAGGAGGAGCCGGTGTTGCGTCGTATATATAGAAGGGGCAGCTCGGTGGGATTCGTCGGCAGATATGGAGAGACTGAAAGAAGCTAGGCTTCGTCGTCGGAACGAAACCAAGAGGAGGCAGCGAGCCGAGGAGACGGAGAACGAGCCGCACGCCTCGAGAAGCGTCGTAAGTACGAAGCGGCCAGGCGAGTGGATTCAGATGAGATTCCGAAAGGTGTTCAAGTCACTGGACGACAACCCCTTATCCTCCCGCCTCACCGACCATCGGGCCGTCTTTGTGGCAATTGAGAAACAAGATGAAGACTTTCAAGATCAATTCGTTACACGTACTTTAAAGCTGTCCAGTCTTTAATGTAACCGTAACTTAACGAGAGGTAACAACCACACCTAAACACTCAGACGTACGAAGCTAAACGATAAAAATGTAACCGTAGAGAGAACCAAGCTAAACAATAAGATCAACCGTACCTCTTCGCTACGCACACCCATAACCAGTGGCGTACCAACTATTTCTCGAGTGTGTGTGTGTGTGTGGGGGGGGGGGGGGGGGGGCAAACCGCAAACCACCTGCTCCTCTCTCTCTCTCTCGCTATATATAATTGCGAATTACTATTATGTGATAGAGCCCGGAAAAGGCGTCTGTTACTTACTTTGATATGGCCTATTTATCAATCACACATGGTGAACAATGAGGGCCCGAGAAATTATTTTAATTTTCATTTATTTCTTGGAACTATACAAAATTTCAAGATGATGCAGGTACTAAGGCAATGAGTGCCTCACAGAGGTTTCTGATCCCGCACTGTAGCAGCAGTACGGCGTGCAATAATAAAAAAGCGCATTTGCTACAAACAATTTTGATAATTAGACAAATAATTCTAGTTGGTGTTGAAGCCTACAGCACGAATGTATCGCTAGGTAACGTAATAGTATTGTTGAGGTCATACGCAACAAAATACACATAAATTACTTGCAATATTCACAAGAAAAAAAGACAACAGATGTGTGCGACCTTGGAGAATTACTACCCCATTTCCAGCGAAGCTGTTTCTTTCGAGCAGTACGTTGCAATAAAAGTTTCACTTTCCTGTAATTATATCGCATGCTTGAAAACGTTGCCCGTATATGACTGTTCCGTTTGAAACCATGCCCACGTGTAATGTTTTGGAGCTCTTCGTGTTGGGATAAAATTTTAAAAACCAGTAATTCATCAACACACATGTTACTTCACCAGAACATTTACCATAGTGTTCCAGGGTAGCGGTCTCAATTCTGCCCCGCTCGTTAGACACGCTCATAACGCTTTAGAGCGCTTGCATAGGGAATTTATTGACTACCTATCTGTTTTAAGCTTTACCTACACATCACCCATTACCTGATCCTTACAGTTACCAAACATAAAGAAGCTGCCTTTTTTAGTTCAGTGAGAACACCAGGCGAGCCTAATATATCACGCAAGAAAAAGAAGAGACTTCAAGAATTATTCGTAACGCTTCTAAATAAGCCACTAACGTTAGAAATTCGTGGCACATTGCACTTGAAATGCTGCTTATTCCTTCAAAGTATAAAAGTTCTGAAATGCAGAGTTGTCTTGGGGCATTGGGAAACCTGGGTAAAGATTTGCCGTGGTTCAACGCGGTTAAACCAAGTTAAACCACACTGCTCAGCGCGGTCAGCAACTACCGCGTCTGCAATTGCACCACAATACAACACACAGACGCTGCTCGGCGCGGCAGCAGCAGTGAGCGAATTGACCTTCATGCTGCGTCTCGCTTCAACGCGAACTAAGCGTCGAAAGCACAGCGCATACGAAGCTAAAAGCACTCGGCGCACTTTGTCCACATCGCAGATCGCTTTCAAGATATGGGCGCCCACGCGGCGTACGCAGCAGCCGCCGGTAGTGGTAGTCCCAGTTTGACCTTTGCTGAGCTTGAAGGTCAGATTTGCGGAACCAGGCGTTTTCTGGGTTTGTATCTGGAGTAGTAGAGCTATCGCTCCAATAACAGTAGTGTGATATTTTCAAATGCTTGCTTGCGGTGTTTCAAAACTGTGTTTGATCAACACGCATTTACCATCGTACATAAACTTGGCGTGTTGTTCCCCTTAAGTTACTGGAAAAGGTGCATTTACCCTCCCATTTGAAACATCCCCTACACATTACCCATACCATGCCCCTAGCTTTCCCCAGATATAAACAAGATGCCTTGTTTAGCTCACCGAGGACACCAGAGAAACAAATTACGAATCTCATATGATGCACAAGAAGCACATGGAAAATATGGGTTTAGTAATTATTTGCAGTAATTCCATTTAAAGCAGGAACGTGAATGTTTAGCAACGCATCTCACTCAAAATTCTACATATTCTTACAAAATTTAAAGTTCTTATAACGTGCAGTTGTTTTATGAGTCCGGAAAACATCTAGATTTGTGGCAGTATGGCACCCTGGAATGCTTGAATGAGTAACTTTCTACAAACTCTGTAATGAACCTACACAGAATAAACATTTATCACTCTTCACTCAGAACATTGCTTCATACTTCGAAGAAATATAAGCAACGTTCCTCGCATAGTTTGCTGAGGATACCGGGGAAAAAAAACACCTAAATGCCCTGCATAACGCATAAAAATTGCGAGATGGATTAAGAAAACGAGCACTCGCCAACCGAAAAACAAAAAAGAAAAACGAGAATGTTTTTGGCGTTTTTGCACCCAATACGGGTGCCTTGTTCACAATGAACGAGGTACCATGACGATCTTTATTATATACATGCCGAATGACGTAATGCGTTTGCGTATAGCTCAGGGGAGTCCCCATGTCCGGCTTGGGCTGCTGAGCACGAGGTCGCGGGATCGAATCCCGGCCACGGCGGCCGCATTTTGGTTGGGGCGAAATGCAAAAACACCCGTGTACTTAGATTTAGGTGCACGTTAAAGAACCCCAGGTGGTCCAAATTTCCGGAGTCCCCCACTACGGCGTGCCTCATAATCAGAACTGGTTTTGGCACGTAAAACCCCATAATTTTTTTTTCCCATGTCCGGTCAATTGTACGTGCCGTAGATTATCTGCAAAATGATTCAAGGAACAAGCGGGATGATAATTTCTTCTCCTTTTCGATGACGAAAGTCGATTTCCAATCAATACCGTGTCCTGTTTTTTAGTGATGCTCTGGCAGTGCGTTTGACACAGTGTGCCACTTGGTTACATCATTGCGGCGCTGTTGTAGCCTTCCTTTTAAGTTCCCAGTTTCGCCTATATATTTTGCATTCTGCTTTTATGCTCCACTGCTGTCGCACGAAAACTTGAGCTGAAGACTTCCTCGACAATGGCTATCCCGACCAGCCTGTAACGACGGCAAAAAAGTCGTGCTGCTAACCCTCCTCCCAGAGCAAGGACAACAAGGAAGCGGGCTTCACTTCTTTAGGCACGAGGGGTGAGCGAGTCATTTCAAGGATTTTGAAATGTTGCGAAGTGCGAATCTGCCACATCTCTACAAGCAAATAACGCAGCAACTCGTCAGAGTCAAAGGCCATCTCAAAAAAGAAATTACCCTGGCATCGTTCTACAAAAATTCGCGCCAAGACTACCAGGCGTGCTATAAGGTGGAACTGGGAACTTAAAAACAAGCCTACAACAGCACCGCAATGATGTAGCCAAAGGGTACACGGTGTCAAGCGCACTGGCGGAGCATCACGAAAAAACACACTATTGATTGGCAATCGGCTTCCGTCACCGAAAAGAAGACATTAAATTTTGCTTCAGCTGTGTTTGGTGGAAAGTGTTGGCTTTCAAAAGTGTGTGTGTGTGTGTGTGGGGGGGGGGGGGGGGGCAGTAAAGGAAACAGTGAAAGTGAAAGAAACAGTAAATGATTGTGGTAGAAGTCATAGTCATGACCGTGACTCAGCAAAAATGAGAATGACTCAGCAAAAAAAGATTAACACTCAAAAACCAATGAAATATGTTCGGATGTGGTACTAAGTGAAGGAAAAGGCTAAAGGTTGATGGTCGAAGTCATAGTCATGAGCATGACGAAGGCTTTCGCCTAAGGTCTCTTAGGTGTATGCTAAAGGGAGTCCTGAAGACTCATGGCAGGAATGGTCGTGACATGCGTGTCATATGTAGGTCATGAAAGAGCCGCCTACGTCTTCGTGCTCTCGTGGTCGTTTCGTTAACTTGGTAGGCTCTCCACCCACTGCTTCGCATAACATCGATTCCCACAGGGCGTGGGATCTGCCGGCTTTTTTAAGCGACGGAGTGTGGGGAAGGACCTCTCGGCGCTGGCAACGCTGACAGGGAGAGTGGCCAGGAGCGTCTTGATCGAAGGGACGACGTCACCGTCGCACCTGTAGAGCGCTTCAACAGTAGTCGAAGGGATGTCCGCTGCTTCGCTTTCGCGCGTCCACTTTTCCCGCCATAGCAGCAGTTCGGCTTCAAAACCACTTTCGGGACACGCCTTCCAATGAGTGAGCCATACCGCGCTGGGCAATCTCCGTTACTACTTTTGCCTTGTCTTTTATTGTGATGGTATACATCTGCGACGGACTAATGATGAAGAGCCCGCACCCTCCAAAAGTATCTTCGTAGAACCTTTATTTGAGGTATGCCAGTTCGCATCATCCAGTAGTGGGATGTATACCGACATCCTGTAGAAACTCTCTGAGTCGAGCGCTGGAGTGTTAGACATGCGGGTCTGTCTTTCCGTGATGCGAGCGAGCCGTAACTCTGTTTCAAGCTACTCCGCCAGCGCGACGGCTTGCTCGTAGAGAGGCGTGAATACCTCCTCGGAGTTCTTGTTTTTTTTTTTTTTTTTTTTTTTTTTTTTTTAATCTGAGAAGTTGGAACAGCTATATACGGTGTCTGTCAGCGTGTTCCTTGCTGTGTGTGCATCGACGCACTCCTTCTGGTAAAAGCGATTCAATGGGAGCGTGTGCGCCATTAGGTCCGAGAGGCAAACTGTCGCCATTATCAACTTGCCATCGCCAACAGCGACGCGGAGCGTCCTCGCTATTGCAGCGCTTTGCAGTTCTCACCAGTTGGCGACGGCGTCGAGAGCTTTGGCCACGGAGCCTAATGAGTCTCGAAACTGGATGACACTGTCGTGTCGTTCGACTCGTCTCGTCTCGCAAAGGCCTTTATGTTGGCGGCCAAGTGTGTTTTTCAGTGCATTATTTCGTTTTGGTGACGCGGTGAAGAAGGAAATTATCTCCTTCCCTACTGCGTTCCTGACGGCTTGAACGCGCGATGACTCGGATAAAGACAAGTTGAGTGCGTGGTTGAAGCACGGTTGTGAACTGCGTTTGGGGTACACTGCTTAATATCGGACGCGGCACCACATCGCTCTGACACTATGACGCTGCAGCCATCTGTCGCTATGCCAACGCACCTGTCGAGGTCAAGTTCTAGGCCCTTCAGCATTTTTAGAACCCGTTCACCGAGTGCTTTCCCTGTCAGGATGGGCTCACTTACGTTGGCGTCGATCGAGAACATCGTTGTCACTGCGTGGGTCGACGAATTAGACGAAGTCTTCTCGTACCATATGTTCTTGTGTATGTACCGCAGGATAAGACTTAGCTGCGACTTTCGGTTCTTTCATCGAACAGGATGCTTTTGACGCCTGACTCGTGTATCCACTGAGTAAGTGTACTAGAACCTCGTCTCTACAGCACTTGATCAGTTCCTTCTGGGTCGTCTTGCTGATGTACGTGGCTCGGGATGACGTGCTGACAAGGTGCTCCTGAAGTTCAGTGTCCCCGCTTGATACTCGAAAGAGCTGAATATCTCGAAAATTGCTCTCATTCGAAGTCAATGAGGCCTCATTTTACCGCTCAAGAAGTGTTCCGTCTTCTCAATGTCCACGAAGTGGTACATTTCCACTTGTGCCCCACTTGTGTCCCCGAAAGACGCCGCCTCATATTGGAGTCACTGCTTCCTTTTATAAGCAACTCCAAGTGGTCAACAATATTTGAACCGGTCTCCTTCTGCGTACCTCTCCCCGCCCTAATGGATCCGCTTCCTGGCGGCAGAAACGTTCTTTAATAAACATTTCAACGACAACGCATCCTTGTTCGCGTTTGGCGGCACAATCTTTGAAACGCGAAAAAAAAAAAAAAAAAAACTTATAGGATGAATGTTGCGAGCTCTAAACTGCTGAATACGATGTTTTCGAATACGATGTGCAATGTGACATTCGAATTTGCGTTATTTACAAGCATTTACTAATTTCAGTAAATAATTTCGACTAATTAGCTCGTCAATAATAGCAAAAATTATCCGGTTTGCGCAAGACGACTTGTAACGAAACACAGTTGATCCCATCTTTGTATCCCCCTTTTTTAAAATAGTTTGGCCCGCGTTAGCTGGGATACATTACACTGTATGCATATCTCCGTTCATATTAGGTTCTTCCCAAGGGCACTCATTCCAACGAGGGTACTTTAAGAACTATACTTTGCTACAGAGAAAGCCAACAGCTAGTCAACAAACACGAGAGGCATTTTCCCGTGAGGGACTGTTAGCTTTATATACATTTATCAGGAAATTGAGCCCTTAGTTTTGATCATTCCAGCGCAAGGTTTTATCTTGAGCACACCCGTAGCCTTTAATTTGTGTTTTCGAGAGGGAGACATGGCATGACGTCGTGCGCGTGCGAGCGACGCGGCGGTACAATATGGCGTCGGATGACCCACCGAAGAAGAGCGCCGTGACGAGTGCCCCGATGAGCAAGGCAGTGAGGAAGATGACGAAGTACAGGCTGAGGATGCTGGGTCGCTCCTCCTGGTAGTCGGTCCAGGCGCTGGCAATAGGCGAAGGCGTGCGACGGCCGCCTTGTACCGATGGCCTGGCAGACGCCGCCGGAGTCACACCTTTGCGCATCACACCGCTTGGCGATCACGGTGGACGTCGGGACGCCTCGTCTGATAGTCGTCGTGTCGCCGGTGTCCTCCAGCCTGCAGCGGTGCTTCTTCTTCTTCTTCTTCTTCTTCTTCTCAATTAATTGCGCTTACCCACTACAGCAGACTGGCCAAGATGCAAGCTAAGCTGTAGGAGAGGAAAGAAAAAAAATATATATATTTCCATATTTTTACCTAAATTTATTTTTCTTTGAGAATTTCATTCGGCAAGTGCTGTTGCGTAGATTGGTATCTACAGGAGCCAAAATAAACATTTGAAACCGCAACACGGACTGAATGAATATTCGTTTTGACGCGAAGTCGTGATGTGCTATTATATAGTTAGGAACTTTTAGTTGAGAGTCAAACTTCAGTGCGGGAATGAATTGTCTATGGGACGAAATAAGTGTCGACGCCTTCGCCCATGCACACATAAACAAGCTTGCTATACTTCACACCTTGACGAGGACGCAACCGGTGACAGAAGTTATTGCGGAATAAATAAAATAAAAGATTGTGTACATGTGTCATATATCGTATCGCGGTACTCGAAATAGTAGTAAAAGGGAATAGGGGATTTTTCAAGCAAACTTTTGAGAAATACGAAAGTGAGAATGAAATGTGAGAGACGAGAAATATTCACCGCCACTTAATGACGATTACGAGATAACGCCCTGGAGAGGTCCATTTGTGCCGCTTAACCGCAGGAACTGGAACGTGTCTACGGAGAGCACAAGGCCGACAGGCCAGGACTGGTTGCTGCAGCCGACCTCTCCTGTCCTGGGGTGTCTAGCTGAGTGGGAAGCCAGGATCATGGTCATCGCCATCGCGCACTCTGGTGCCCGCCGCTCGCAAGATGACCGGTGGCTGTGACCGGCTTCGGTGCTGGTGAGGCTTAGGCCCCATCGCAGGATGGAGAATGAGGAGACCACGCTGGTCGGCCAGCGGGCAAGCCAGCAGGCAGTAGACCTCGGCGACCCGTTCATCAACAGCGCCCTGGTGCACACGGCCAGCGCTTGTCTCATCTTCGTTGTTGTATTCATCTTCGTCCTGCCGGGCATTCTGCTCACCACGCTGCGCCGAGAAAAGCCCTACCAGGTATAGCAACCGCGTCTCCCTGACTTCATACCGCGCCGCAGGTTGTGATCTCGCGCCATAGCCGTCACTGCGCAGCCTTCTGCTATGTATACGGGCGGCCACTGCAGGGAAGGGCGTCGGGTCGTCGGCGCTCAAGCATCATCCATAGTCCGCGCTTCGAGTCAGACCTCGGCGGCATGTTATATTTCGCAAATATCAGCAGCTATAGGGTAGTAATTCGTAACGAATCTGAAACCGAATTCACAAAGCTTTTTTTTTTTTTCCTCGTAAGTGCTGTCATTCGCTGGCCAGCTGTCTTCGCTAATAGCTCCAACTTCACAATTGGCTGCTACGAACAATTTCGAACTAATTGAACTGCGAACAAATCGTAAGAATCTTTTTTTTTTGTGTGTGTGTATGAATGCGGGCCGTGTTCCTTTGGGTATGTCTTTATCGCCGCCTTGGCGCTGGCGGGCCGACCCTGGCAATGACGGCGTCGTAAAAGCCAATGACGAAATGCAGTAGATACTGGATAGAGAAATTAATCGGGAATTCTGCTCAAATATTTTTTTTTCTGTAGCGGAAGCGCGCGGAGGGGTCGGTGAGCGGTGATGAATCGAAAAGATGGCGCATAGTGAATGAATGGCAAAGGTGCACACGCGTTTACTACGTAATTGTAGAAACATGAGACATGAAGTTGTCGAACCTAAAGCTATTGACTGTGCTCGCAAATGACCGCGAAAAGAGTGCGAAAGAATGCAAATGGTCCGAATTTTTTGGGTAAGCTGCTTGGCCACGTTATTTATATAACTCCCTGTAATTGATTTACCGGAGACTGCCTCTGAAAAGCAGGGTAGCCAGAACGACGAGTAGCGTCAATGGACGCAGTTTCTGTAATTTTACAATGGCTAGGGTTCCGTGCATTTTTCGTGTCCGCCGACAAATTTGTGTGTGCTAAACTGCTTCGCTGGTGATCCACCTTCACATCAGTGTAATGGCGCGTGATTTTTTTTTTTTTTTTTTGCAGGTAGCTTTCACTAGAAATACATTAACAAAAGGTGGACCAATGACACTTCCATACGTATCCAGTGGCGTGCTGCTGGGGGGAACAATTTATGGTTAATATTGATCGCAGTTAGAATTAAACCGTGTCGTAGCTGCTTTGCGTTGTCATTGTATAGCACCAAAGTGTACGCCGAGTATGCCGCTGTGCTTGTTGTACGTTACGGTTTTACGTCTTAGAACGTATTTTCAACTTGCAGGTGGACATGCGTCCCAAGACACGACTGAGCCGACAAGTCTACGAAGGACCCGACAGACCTTTGATCATGTGCATGGTCAATTCGACAAGTTTTCAGCGGCCTCCGCCCATGACTTACACATTCGAACAGGTACAAGTACGAAAGCGTATGAATCGTCTATATATGGGCGTGCTTGCCTGGGAAGCGCCATATTCACTTAGTTCGTCACCTTAGGACGCAGCCTGGACGCCTTATAAAGAGAGGTGAAACATCCTCACGAGTTCGTGCAACTGAAATACGTGGTTTTGACTGTTACTATAATTCAATGCGTAAGTTATACGAGTTTATGCATTAGTGCTTTCCTTTTCAGCGCGGAAAGAATAAGGAAATATCTCGAAAACACTGAATTAGGCTAGCACGTACATGACTTCTTAACTCTGTTATACGTTTATTTGGGCGTTTAATCGGCGGTTGGAAGATGGATAACTGGCGGGAACAATAAAGATCAAACTTGTTTTTCTAAATTTTTCACAGCTGATCGGAGATCGCATTTGTAGGCACACAAGTATAGTCTCAGAGGTGAAAGGCGCAACTTCATAGAGGAATCGCACACGGCTGCGTGCAAGAGGAAATGTTCAATATTTCCAAGCATAGAAGGCTGCTCCTAGTACATTGATTTCGCAGGTGATGCGAAGTTTGAATTCAGCGCCCAGATTGCGGCGCGTTGTCGTCATCGTATGACGTCAGTGATGTCACGGTCATTAGCGCACCCAGGATCTCTGCCAGGGGGGGTGACAGTTTGCCTTAGTTTGCCAATACCATCTAAACAGCACTAATTTCAATTTCTTCACGGGAAATTATCAAAAAATTCGCTTTTTGCGCAAGTTTGCGAGTGTGCAGACGATTGCGCGTCTTACGTCTTTGTTGCAGTACTCAAAGGCGCAAGGAAAGAAAAGGGGTTAAACAAAAGGGGGGGGGGGGGGTTAACTCGGCCTTAGGGGGGGTTACAACCCCCGAAAACCCCACCCCCCCTCCGCCGTCCGTGCGCCACTGGTCACGGTACCTTCATGTATTTGGGCCCCTATTGAGCACGGCAAGTCTACAAAAGTTTCAAGGTAGAACATTTTTATTTTACAGCGAAAGCTGTATATGTCCAGGCGAAACGAAAAATCGTTCGCCCCCATGTTTCTCTAAACGACTCCATTGGCTGCGCCGTCAGTTACGTCGTTCTTTACGTCGCACCCAAGCGGGCGCGCTATTGGCAGCGCCGATAGTGACGTCGTTCTCTGGGTCGTACCTGCTCTGCCGCAACGCCGGCTCCTCGGCTCGCCGTTATCGCATGCTTAGCTCGGTGTCGTGGTTAGCAGCATCCGCCCGCCATTGGCGCTTGCGTTGCACTAGAAACACAAACATGTAACCAATAATTGAGAAATGCTTCAATACAGCGTCGGGATTAACCCACTACTAAACACCGGGGCCGCACGTTTCAGCTTCTCTGGTTAACCATCTGTACGGAGTGCTTGGGCGGTGTTTTTTTAAATTATTTTTAGATGCAGTGAACCCACCCTCCTCATTAGTTTCCTTTTCATAATCAGAATGCCCTGTGAGTAATTGACATAGATAAACGTACTCCTGCACAGGCTGTTTACGCTGACTGGCGATCATGAATTCTTGTTCCCTTGCCAGGTTATTGAATATTACCTTGATCTTCTACATATTCATCTTCAACCCTAATCTTAAGCTTTCTCGGTTAAAGTCATCAACTATTTGTTGCAATTGATCCACAGTGTTGCTGAACATGACAATGCCATCTGCGAACCGAAGGTTATTGAGATATTCTCCGTTAATCCTTCAACCTTCAAGAATCACTCGCATTCTAAATTTTAGCATGAGCAAATATGAAGGTATTCCCACATCCTACGCAAGATGCTGTTTGCAGCATAAAACCTGAACACATTTTTTAATTAATGCGAAAGCATTATATGCCCCACGAAGCGGAAAATCCGGCGTTGGCGTGACCACGCCATGGTCCGAAAAGGCTACGAACCCACGACCATTGGTGGGAGTCGAACCCATGACCTTTGTTGTTTAATAAGGCGAAGTTAATTAAGGCCGGCGTTGGCGTGACCACGTCATGGTCCGAAAGGGCTACGAACCCACGACCATTGGTGGGAGTCGAACCCATGACATTTGTTGTTAATTAAGGCCGGCGTTGGCGTGACCACGCCATGGTCCGAAAAGGCTACGAACCCACGACCATTGGTGGGCGTCGAGCCCATGACCTTTGTTGTTAATTAAGGCCGGCGTTGGCGTGACCACGCCATGGTCCGAAAAGGCTACGAACCCACGACCATTGGTGGGAGCCGAACCCATGACCTTTGTTGTTAATTAAGGCGAAGTTAATTAAGGCCGTTGTTGGCGTGACCACGCCATGGTCCGAAAAGGTTGTGAACCCACGACCTTTGTTGGGACTCGAACCCACCACCATTGGTGGGGAGTCGAACCCACGACGTTTGGTGTTAAGGCGAAGTTAATTAAGCCACAGTTATTTAAGATATGTTAAGACACTCGAACCCATGACCTTTAGTGGGAGTCGAACCCTCGACCTTTAGTGTTAATTAAGGCGAAGTTCATTAGGCACAGTTAATCAAGGCACTACCCACGAGCCGAACCCACGACCTTGCGTGCGCGCACGTTGTGACGAACACCGTTGGTCACGTGACGTCGCGGCACTCGGTCAAGGGGATTACAGCTGCTGCTGTCAAGGTATTAGTTGCATGTGAACAATCGTGTGAATGTGTGTGATCGCGTGCTATGGCTTCTAAGCAAAGTACGTAAAAAAGACGCCACATACTCGTCAAAACGTTTCGGTCGTGTAGTTACTCAATGACTGAAAGAGCATAGGCATCGCACGGTGGTCGCAATACTTTCGCATTCATCCACATAGAGATAACTATAAAGTGCCCCTTGAATTGTTATCCCCGCTCTAACCGCGACTTCTGGCGCGCAGGTGCCTTCGAACTTGTGCTCGCACGTCGTGTTCCCGCTGTCCGGCGCCGCCGACTGGTCCGACGACATGCTGCACTACGACTACACGCACAAGATCACCCACCCGAACTTGTACCGCGAAATGGTGCGGCTTAAGAAAGAGCGGCCCGCACTCAAGATCCTCGTCGGCGTCGGCGAGTACGAAGTGAACAATGGCCTCTTCCGCTACGCGGCCGAGTCGATGCACGCGACGGTGCAGTTCTGCAGCGCCGTGCTCCGCTGGACGCTCGGCAACGGCTTCGATGGACTGGTCATCCACCGAATGTTCACCAGTGGCTCGCCTGGCGAAGACCGCCGCGGGATCATCGTGCTGCTACAAAAGTTGTGGGTTCACTTCGAGCGCCATGGCCTCACGCTTGTCGTAGTGTTCGAGCCTGAGACGGACGTCTTCAACCAGCCGCTACTGGGGGGTAAGATCTGCTCGTACGTCGACTACGCTGTCATCGTGGCGCACGGATTCCGCAGCGAAGCGTTCGCCGAGTTTCCCAGCCCGATGCGGAGCCGGTCGCCATCGCCGTTGAACGTAACGACGGACTTCGACACGGCCGTCCAGCGGGCGCTGGCCAGCGGCGTTCCCGTGCACAAGCTGGTCGTGAGCGTCTCTTTAGACTGGGGCTTCGTATACGCTTGACGAGAAGTCTGATCAGAAGCCGGGCGCCGTGCTACTTGCGGGTCGATCAGAAGGAATCCCGGGCCTCTTCACGCGCTGTCCAGGGGTTCTCAGCTTCTTCGAGATCTGTAAGCGCCTCGTGTTCGAGAACTGGACACGTTCCTGGGACGCCACCGCCGAGTGCCCGTACGCGTACTCAGACGACCAGTGGGTCGCGTACGAGGACCAGCTCAGCTTGATGGCCAAGGCGGAGTACGTACGAAACCGGTCGTTAGCAGGCATGATGGTCTGGGACGTGTCCAGCGACGACTACCGAGGGGACTGCGGCACGCCGAACGTTCTCGTACAGACCATTTACCAGAACTTCCAGAGTGTGTTTAAGCTTGACTAGAGGCACCCTCTCCCACTACCGACTTGCATCACGTCACACTTCGTCACAGTAAGGCCAGCGGGACAGGTTCTCCAAGTTTCTTGTAGATACGCAATGGCCTCTGGGTAAAAAGCCTCGCCATTTTTAACCATGTCTGCTCACTCGAAAAACTACTGTTGTGGTTCCTGTCGCCGGTAATTGTCATGGCTGTTGCCCCATTTCAGCACCTGCTGCGGCACGCACGCAGCGCACTGAATAAATGGCATGCTGTGCATGCCCAAGAACGTCTCCTGCCTGTATTCAGTCTTGCGGATGCTTTTATTGGGTTGCATATGTGAGCGCTTTCCGTGCGTTCTTTGCACCCGTTTACTTAGATTTAGGTGCACGTTAAAGAACCCCAGCTGGTCCAAATTATTCCGGAGTCCCACACTACGGCGTGCCTCGTAATAGATAAACTTTAATCCAAAGATAGTTTTGTCTTGCCCCAATGGGGCATCGCTAATGGTCGGGGCCCCTAGTCCAGCAGGGCTCCGCTGGCTCTTGCCATCTTCTCTGCTCTCTGGATCAGCTTGAGCTGGTCGTCGAGGGCCGAGCTGGACAGCAGTGCCTCCCATTACTCCCTCGTGATGTTCGTGTCATGGTGTTCTATGTTGTGCAGCGTGCACTCCCACGTAATGTGGCATAGGGTTGGTGTGGCCCCACACCACGGGCATTCGTCCCTGTAGGCTGTGGGGTGCATGCGATGTAATATGTGTAGGTTCGTGTAAGTGCCTGTCTGGAGCCTACGCCAGGCAGCGGCATCCTCCGTCTCGTAATCAGATCGTGGTTTCACGTAATACCCCATAATTTAAATTTTTTTTGCTCCTCAGACGAGACCGACTGCGGTATGTTATCAAAGTCACGTATGCAGTGCTTAGTCTCCCTTCAGTGGAGGGGGGGGGGGGGGGGGCTCATAGGGCGGAGACCAGTATATAGCGCGCGCACTCTCACACGCTCACACACACACACACACACACACACACACACACACACACACACACACACACACACACACATATATATATATATATATATATATATATATATATATATATATAAAGTAAAATTAACTGGTAACCTAAAGAAACCAACGTGAAGTGAACCTTCACTAATTCGCGAGCAGGTAGCTTCACGCTCAGGTGGCTCATGAAACAGTATGCTGTGCCAAGAATCGGTCGAAAAGGGTGGTGACCTTCATGTGCAGTGCATCGGGGAAATGCATGCAGCAGTACGACGATACCTGCTTTCCTGTTTTTGTTTATGTCACATCAACCGATTCATCGCGATTAAATCATTAATAAAAAATTAACGCAGAAACTCCACTGGAGTTTGTGCAAGCATTGTGCCTTGTTCATCTCTACGCAGCGCGGTGTTATTATCAGTCTTATCAAGCTTGATCCGACCATGGCATAAATACTTATCAAGCTTTATCGGACGTTATCAACCTTATCGAACTACATCCGACCGTTATCAACCCTTATCGGTCGTTATCAACATGCGAAAGTGGATGTCCAGCAATGCTGTTGCAAAACCACCACAACTTTTGAGGAGGGTATAGGCAATGCTTTATTGATGATTCAGGTGATTATTTGAGCTTGTTCTTCATTGAAACGTATGCTGTTCTTTGTATTGTATGGGTGATTTCAATGAATGTATGCACTGTTTGCTTCACTTTGCTGAGCGCTTGTAGCCTCAGCCTTACGGGGGTATGAGCCATTGCATTCGTCCTACGTGACTGACAGGTTTCTCGTTGAGTAGGCATAGAAATGCTTATGCATTAAAAAAAAAATTGAGAGTTATAGGGCGGCCCGCACAAGGCACTACGGGTGAGGGGTGCCCCCCCCCCCCTCCCCCGACTTTAAGCACTGCCTGTATGGTGTGCAACTTTCGCGGAAATTTCTGCTTTGAAGCTACTGCGCGTATGAGTGGGGTGTCGCGGGGCCGCGAGCTGATGCACTGTGGAACTTAAATTTCGGTGCTCCCTAAAGACTTTGATTCGCTGCTTCTCAGCCCTAAAGATTGTCAGAAAGTTGTGGCTTCCTGGTTTTATTGTGATAGCAATTATATGGACACTCCAAAGTGGATTGCTGCCGTCGGCGTCGCCATCGCCGTGAAGTTCCGTATGACGTCAACGGCGATGAAATTGTCACCGCGCGCCGTATGCTGTATGTGCGAGTGAAAGGGAGCGAGGGACGCGCGTTTTCACGAGGAGCGAACGCACGGCGGAGAGCTAACGCGCGTTTTGCGCCGTGCTCCCTGAAGGGCTGCAGAATTAAGCGCCTCTTTCCTCCAATCACCATGTATATAGAGCAAACGCGACTTCTTCCGTTGGGGGGATGGGAGGGAGGGGAGGCGACGTTTAGCTGCGGCACCAAATGCCTATTTATATAAAACGTTACGAGGCGAGAAGGTAGTAAAGACTTCCGACGCTGCTGGACAAGTGTCCCGTTCTGACCTCATCGAAAACCTCCGAGCCGCCCCCGGAGGCACCGGCAACAGTCACCAACGCCGCGCGCGTTCGGTGCGAACGCGGGCAAAATGCCGACGGCGTCGACAACAGTTCTGCGCGTTGCTGGTGCTGCTGCATGTCCAAGTTTATACAGCTGATAAAACTACTAATTTGCTATCGCAATTGATGCCCTGCCTTTCGGGTGAAACTGCGACAATTTTTCAGAGGGCCGCGGACTCGACAGGAAACTCACCTCTTGACAACACTGCGACACTCGTAATGGCATAGATACCTTTGGCAAAGACGAGGTATATGCACCTCCTCGATATTCAATATGTGTCGCCACATCTATGCCGAACTTTAGTGTGTAACTTCGAGCTGGAAAACTTGAAGCCCAAGGGCACGTGGATTGACCAATCCTGGTTGCTATCCAAGAATGCGTTTTGCATGCTTTAGGAGGTTGTTATTAGTGGCACTATGTTGCACTAAGTGTTACGGGTGGCGCTACCCTTACGACCGTGCCTTACCCGGGCCAGCCGGTACATTGAGCGCCACTTCCCCAAGGACCACTTGAAATTGCGACGACAAAATGACGATGACGATATGTTTGTGTTGGAGCTCGCGTCTGTGCTTACGTATAGCACCTGCCACCACAGAGCGCCTCGGTTCGCGCTATACGTCCGGTGCCGGTTTGCACTATGCGCGGTAATGGACAATCGCAAGACAGGACCTTCGAATATATACATATATCTCCGCCAAGATACCGACAGATCCAGCAACAGCCACACCAAGAGTAAGCATTCACTGCACACCTAGCAGTCCAAGCGAGCTGAACGCGCGAATTGCCACTATAGATTAGCGTTTCTCCGGCATGCAGGGGAATGCATTAGTTTGTAGTTATCACGCGACTGCATCTTCTCGGTGAAGGGAATGGCTTGGTGGAGGGAAGTGACTCCTGCTATATCTAGGGACTTATGTGTGTCATTTTCCTTCACCTCTTCCACCCTATACTCAATATCCCTCATACTGTCTGTTCTGTGGAGTGTATGGAGCCCACAGTTATTCACGTACTGCACCTGGGAATGTCCGCATCTTCCGGGAGCGGGCGCCTGCGAACCCTGCAACTCCAATAGGCACTGACCAGCCCTAGTAGAGGGTCGTGGTCGCTGATAAGCGGTAATGCGAGTCTGTATGATTGCTTGCGTGGTCGGGAGATCCGCGTATCGGGACATTTCTTCCGTCCTGATGTGTCCGGGAGGCCATTGATCACACGTAGGCATTCCCTATGCAAAATTTCCAGTTGTTTGTGATGTGCATTTGTCATCTCAAAACAAGCGGCCCCATATAGCAGTCATTCGAGCTTAGAACTGCCCATGTGATCAAGCAGATGGTTCGTGTGCCCGCGCCGCGGATGCTTGTGCCGATTCCTTTAATCAGGAGCAGGAGCTGCCGCCAAGTGGGTTTGAGTTGCTTGACCCATGGGACTTCAAGTATGCGGGATTCCAAATATACGAGTCCAACGCTGAGGAGTGCGTTGAATGGACTGACCGGAAAGAGTCGCGCATACTTGGTCTTTGTTGTGGTCAGGAATGTGGTCTTAGGAGAAAGCTGCATACACGATTTTTTTTTTCAGCTTTTCATTGGCCCAACCGGGAGCGCCTTCTCTGAGGCCTAGGAACAATGGAGCGCTGCGCTTAACAGAGGACCCAGGCACGAACATAGCGGCATTGACTAGCCAGAATCTTAAGCGCAGGGTGTTTCAAAGTTACAACACCGTCCTTCGCCCCTGCGCGCATATCGAACGACTTTTCAGTTTCGCTGCTTATTTCCTTACGAGTAGCAGTTACATTATTTGTAAAGAAGCCACAGTGACGTACGTTTCCCTTTGTGAACGCGTATGGACGCCGTGAACATGCACAGCGAGCACCGCGGCGTCGAAGCACAAACGGAAAGGGCGCGAACGCGGTCGCTATACATTGATTTCGACGGCGCAACGCCTGGTGTGCTACAGGGAAAGCGCATATTGCTACACAAGCAAATAAGAGACGCCGCTGATATGCATAGCACCGCGGCGTCGAAGCACCAACAGAAAGGGCGGGAACGCGGCGATTCTCTCCACCTCCAGGCGTCTTCCTTCTCAGCCGATCACTTCCCTCGCGGCGACAAACCGATTTCACAGACCCTGAATCTATGCTTGCGCGTAAGAAAAAAAAAAAAAAAAATGTGGGCAGCTTGCACTAGTGGTGCAAGGCTGGAATAACAGCGGAGCTGGTGATCGACCTAGCTTCTTCCAGGTTTTACTAGGTTTGGCTAAGTTTTGCTAGGAAATACCAAGTGCTGCGGCACGGTACACTGTAGGCACGGCATTTATCATCGGCTCGCCGCCGACGCGCAAATTCTCGCTTGGACGCGCGACGCGCTTCAAGATGAGCGGCTTCTTCTTCGGGTGTCCGGATCTTCATTGTTCGTCCCATGTCAAGGCTACATGTACTCGCTACAGAGTCAACGAGAGTTGTGCAGCCGTCGCGGCGGCTCCGAGCTTTAACTCACCGATGACGTCACGGCCAAGCTGCGCCTCCACACTTGCCGGGGCGTGGCTGGTCGAAACCTGCCGAGCCGCCGCTAGAAGCACCTGTTGCAGTTACGGACATCGCGCGCGTTCGGTGCGAACGCGGGGAAACGCGGTCGGCGACGGCAGCAACTCTGCGCGTTGCCTAGTTGGTGTTGCTACAATTTCTTTATCTTTCGCCCTCATTTTCTCTTTATCTCTCCCGAGCATAGCGCGCGTGCTCTCCTTCCCTCTCTTTTTAACGTCCCATGTCAAGGCAACATGCGCACGGCATGAGGAGGCGACGCACACGAGATGGTTGCTAGGAAACGCGCAGTGACGTCATCGCCAGGAGCAGGTTTTGTTCGCACTACCATGCGGCGCAACCATGCAAGAGCTTAAACAGCTCCGCTGTTAAAAATCGTGCAATGAACTGGGCCTCTCGATCATGAGGTCGCCTGCATTAATGCAGAGTCGATGTAAGCGGCTTAATTGGTCGTGGTGTGTGGTGGCTGCAGTCAGCCACTCGGCCGCAGGGGCTAGGCTAGGTAGAGTCGTTGGGAATGGAGGTCCGCAATGCCATAGTATGGGCGGAGTGTTTGGGTGATGGCCACAGAACCTGCACTGTGGCGGTGGCTCTGTTACTTTTCCCTATATACGATGTCTAGCTGGTGTATGTAGGGCGTTTGTTGGTGCTTGGTGAATGAGTGCGCCCTGTCGTGTGGGTTGAGCGTTGGAAATTGTCTTCTGTCTTCTCTGTATGGCGCTAGTGTGGGCATTGCGGGAGCATTACGAGAGGATGGACCTGAGCATGGGATGGAGATGGCCCGACGCACTGCATCTCGAGCGAGCTTCATCGCCCTCCATTCCAGCGTGCCCCGGTATCCAGATCACCTCAGTGGGCTGCAGCTGCAGTTGTTTGTGGATTGCCTCATAGTAAACTTTGTCTGCTCTGAAGTATCCGGCAGGCTTTCGTAGAATCTATAAATATAATACATTTCTTCGTGGCGATTGGGACTTAATGCTGGCAGCAAGCTCAGCCCACTGTGGTTTCGTCTTCTTGATGGTTTGCGTTCGAGTGATAGTACGGTGCTGATCGGTAACGGCTATGGCTGCTGCGCTGTTGATTGCAGTATCGGGCTACAGGTATATGTGTGGGTGTTGACTTGTTGAATGTAGTACATACTTGCTGTAGTAAGTGGTGCACTATTCATTGTGTTTTTTGTTTCGTTGGGGATCCATGTGCTGTGGTATGGGAGCATTTTTGCCGAGCGTGCTTGTAGCAGGCGGTGGCGCATCGTTGGGTTCGAAACGCAGGGTCTGCAGGCTTCTTCTGTATTACTGCTGTCTAATTTCCTGCCTGCATTTGTGTGTGCTGATAAGCTCTTAATTCTGGGATGTTATGGTTACTTGCCTTGTCTAACAACTCCATACTTTTGTTGGTCAGCACTCCCATTGCAAGCTTGGTGGCTTTACGAATGTGGTGTCAAGCTTGTTGTGCTGTGCCTTTGTGGTGCGCAATAGCGGAGGTGAGACACGCATAAGGCGTCAAGCACCCACAGTGTGTCTATCTAGTGAAGCATTCGGAGGCGATTGGAAATGCGCCGCATCATGTTCAAGACCTGTTCACCCTGTTTTAGTAAGTGCTGAACAGTCGCCGTACCCCCTCCATCTCGCTGCACGCATAGGCCTAGCATGATATGTCTTTGTGGAATGTATTGCCCTTTGTTGCGTAGAGTGATAAGTAGGGGTCTCTAGCGCTTGGTGTGCACGAGCAGCAGCTCCGACTTCTACGGGGAGCACTCCAATTAAGCCAATGCTCGCAGCTGCCGCTTGAGCTTTATCGAGTGCACGGTGCAAGTGTCCTGTTATTTGCCCCGGAAAGCATTTGGTCCATATGGTTATGTCATCGGCATCACTGCAGTGTGCTACATATGTCTGGTACGAGGAGTAGATCTCTGTGTATGCGACACATTGCTAAGTTGAACAGTATTGGAATTGCTCCTTGTGGGAGGCCCCTGTCCGGGTGTGGGTAGGGGTTAACTGCTTCATGAGAAACTGAGGAAATATTGAAATTTTGAAAGATATTGAAAAGCAATTGTTCATTAAGATATGTTTGTAACGGGCTGCACAGGATTCACTGAAAGAGGCAGGCCATTTGTGGCCGTTTTGTGTACTGTATTCAGTGTGAAAAACCACGGGGAGGAAAGCAACGCAGAACTAATCGGTTACATTTTAGTAACTGCTCAATTACTTTCGTGGGTCAGTGGTTGGCCACTGTGATCAATCATATATTTTAATGAATTGTAAGCGTAATCGGTTGCTTCCTTTCTGTAACATGTACAAGTCTGACTTAGAGAGACTGTAGTTTGTAGTACATCCATCATAACTCAGTGGCTATGGCGTTGCAGTGCTAAACAAGGTTGCGGGTTCGATCCTGGTTGCAGTGGCCGCATCCGATGGGATGGGAATGCAAAATGTTCGTGTACCGTTTTTGGGTGTAAAGAGCTTCATGATGGTTGTGAATCCGCAAAGGATGGCTCACATGGATTGGCAAGTGTGAGCAAGGATTGAAGTCTATATGGGAGTGGTGCTTTCGGACTGCAGAAGCACTTTTGAGAAGGTTTAAGAATTCTGGGGTCTTAATTATGCGCCAAAACCAAGATATGATTATGAGGCACGCTGTAGTGTGGGACTCCGGATTTTGTCCACCTGGGGTTCATTAACGTGTATCCAATGCACTTACACCGGCGTTTTCGCATTTTGCCCCCATCGAAATGCAGCCGCCGCGGGCAGGATTTGATCCCGCGCTATCGGGCTTAGCAGTGCAATGCCGAAGTTACTACACCACCACGGCGGGTGTGTATGAAGGTTTCTTGAAGAAGCAGAAACTCTAGTGCTGAATCCCATCCCATCAAGAATGTAGGGCGACAGTTCAGTACAGCATCCGTAACTGTTTTGCAGGATGCATTCTGCATCATGATTTCAGTAAAACAGCATGAGCAGCAATTTACTTGTATACCTTATGGGTGTGATGGATGGTCTTGTCAATATGTGAAGAAGATCCCTATTAAACCTGTGATCCATCTGCACATTTACAACCAGTATTAATTTTTGTTTGGCTTACACTGCACATATTCTCAATTATACTTTAGTGAACAGTGGGGAATGTGTTAGTATTGTGGTAGACATCGAGGCTAGTGACCTAATCTGAACATTAACACCTCCTTATCTCCTAGTCAGCATCCCCAGTTTAGGGGTACATGAAAGGGGAGGTGTGCTGTTCTCCAATTAATGAAATGTGTCTTGTGTAAATCTGCACAGTAAAAGTATTTATTCTAACAGAAAAGTTTTCTATCCACTTCATTGAATCAGATTGTCACAAGAAAAGCAAGTATGCATTTTTTGAAAGGCAAAAATTGTGGTTTCAGAAAAACTGCACTCGTCCAATAATTGAGCCTGGTGCCGCCACAAGGTTGGCACAGCCAAGCAACTGGTTAAAACGATACTTCAAATTCGAGAACTTCAAGTCGAATAATTCAGCCTCCTAGTACCATTTGCTGGGTTGCAGAGTTCATAGAGGCAACAGTATGGGCTCTCTCGTGGCAGTCTGCTGCAATTAGCTGCATAACAAATGTTCCCTTTGTTTTGTTAATTAGCCGATGTCGACATCTTTTTGAGAATGGCTGTTCAGGACATCGTCATCATGAAAACTAATGATAAATAGATGACAAAATTGCTTACAAGTAACAAAGCCTTTCGAGCGCATGCACTAAAAATAAAAAATTAAAGTTCATGCACTGTAGTTAGGCTTCTATACTGTCATGGTTGCAATGTTCTACTTTTTGCTGGTGACCATTCTTCACCAGATTATTGCTGTCAAGTTATCACTCAGCGCAGGACAGGCTTACTGGATCTGAAATGTATGAAACGTCGTCATCAATACTCTAACCAAAGTGTCTTGTCTGTCAAATTACACACACGATGCGAACACTGTTGTACATTCTTGAATGTATGCGAGCACCAATGATTGCTATGGAATGTATGATGGCAATAAATGTATAAATAGCAGATGGCCTTAACCTGGGACTTCAGATTCTGATCAACGATCATGCTCACTGCGATTTGAGAGTTGCTTGTCTTTCTGGCCACAAGTTCACCCAAAAAAGAGTTAAACTCTTAAAGAAATTTTTGCAGTATGTAGTTATTCACCATCACTAAAACATGACAAGTGGGAGCTTTAGTTTTTCCATAAATTTATGATGACGAAGCATATTTATTGACCTTTGTTAAATGCCATCTTACTAGAGACTTAAACATAAGCGGCCAGGTTGGTGGCAGCATCTGGTGGAGCAGAGTTAACCAGAGAGGACACATATCTATTAGTGCAGCAACCAACTATACTTTACTTAGCTGCTGGTATTGCTGTGTTAGATTGCTAATATTGGCAGCAACATAATCGTCAACATGCCACCTTTCCTTTCCTTCAACATAAAAGACCCACGTAACATGAAAGTGTGTCGAATGCATTGTGGTTCGACGAACCATCAAAAGATGTTGCTACCAGCATTGTTGCTGCCGTCCATGTCTCAAATAACTAATATTCCGTGAAGGCTAATATGTTTACAAGCAGGCTAGGACTCTCCAATATTTCCCCCAAGGAAATACTTTACATGCAAGGTAAAAACATGCATATGTAAAATTAAAAGAATATTTTTACACACTCCATCAAGGGTAGTTTGTACATACTGCACATTTGTATTGTAGCTGTACAATATATGTGGATCCACAATGAATTGCAGTGCAGGCCTCTTCAATTCAAAGCATTTATTACAAATGAACATACTTATAAAGAGTGTAGTACAGCCTTGCAAATATGCTTGAAATACATAAAGAAAAAAAAAGAAAAGCTCACGCTTAAAACAAAACGCAAGAAAAAAAATGTTACGTAAGGAAACCTAGTGCTCTGCAAAAAATTGACTAACAGCTTTTTAAAGTGGAGCCTTGCATGGTTTTCTTTTAAAAGCTACAAAAGCTGCGTAAATCTTGCCTTTCCATCCGGGTTATGTCAACATGTGAACATTAAGTGAAGGAATAATTGTTATAAGACAAAAAATTATCAAAACTGCATAAAGTAGCCGGCTAACTTATAAGTCTAAGGCACACATCTATACTGCTGACATGGATGCAATAGTTTTCCAAGGCTGCTGCTTTTACAAGGTTCTTGTAACAAGGTGCTCAGATTAGATACCAAATTTACCATTAAATTTTGCTTGCGGCAACACGAACTGTGCATCTTCCGAGACAAGTCAGCAAAGTAATAGCAAAGATTAGCCAGCAAAGTAACAACTTTGTATAAGAAAAAAAAGATAACAAAATGAACTTGTTACATCAAAGAGCTAGGTTAATTTAGGCAAAAATACCAGCATGTAATTGCACACGCATATTTCCATTCACTGAAGAGCTGAAAAACTTTTCAACTTCTTTAAAAGACTCTTGTAGCTTTTGCATTCAAGGCATTTAAAAAAGAGTTCTGTTTCTCTGTTTATATCTAGGGACAGGTGCAGCGGACAGGCTAAGGTGAAAAGAAATATATAAATTGTGCCGTTTAACACCTCAAAACTGATCAGGGATGCTGAAAATGGGCAGTCTCCAAATTAATGTGAAATGCAAAAAGGCAGACAGGAATGTGACGGCAGCATTCCTGCTTTTCCCTTGCGTATAGTGTTTATAAACTCCTTAAACTTGTCCCTAAAGCTAGCACATTTCAACTAGACCTCGTCACATCTCACTCCTTTGCTTAACATCCACCTGGCAACAAAACCCATATTAGAAAAGGACCCCAAAACAAAGCACTGTTTTGTTTCTATAGCCAAAAATATAAACATTTGTAAGAAAAGAGCTCCTGGCAACTTGAATAATTTAAATAGAGTAAACATTGTTGCATGGATAACACATATTGAAGAAAGTAGGCATACTCCTTTTTTTCTGGTGCCATTCGACTAAGCAACGTGGATAAGCTATGGAGACTCTAATGATTGCCGTGCCTGTTCCAGCACCTCCTTGGCCGCGAGGTACTCTTCCCGTTCTGAAAGGTGTTCGGAACTCTCCTGCAATGAGAAAGGTGAACAGTGTGTTAGGTTGACAGATCTGTAATACTTGCTCCATTTACAAATCTATTTAGCAATTGATTGAAAGGGGCTTCAGTCCCAAAGCAATGAAGGGGTAGTGAGAGGTGCTGTAATAGAGGCCTCTGGGTTCATTTGGCCATCTCAGGTTCTTCAATGTGCACCGGAGGCTTCATACAAGAGCATTTTTGCTTTCTGCCCGACAAACTCAACTCAACCAAGACTGAAACAACGGCCTCGTACAGTGCAAAAGAAGTGTGTTCCACTGCTTGAAACCATTGACCACACGAATGACACTTACATGAACAGAGCAGGAACAACAAAACCTTCTGGGAACTTGCTGGGTGCTATGGTAACCGAGCATGACAGAACAACGCAAGACTGAGCAACACTGCCCCGTAGGGTCAGTTATAGCATTCAAGTAGCACTATTACATCAATGCGTGGGTCCTGTGAGAAAAATAATATCTAAAGTTATGAACCCAGTATAAGCTTGTACAAAAGAACATAACCATTGGTACAACAAATTTAAAAGGCCCCTTTGGAAACCTTTTACTCATGTCAGACAACCACTTGTTTTATATTTCTCAGTGCCTCCTGTAACATGCAAGTTCAATTAATCTGAAAACATCAGTCCATACGAAAACAGGAATTCCCATATTTCACATTACTATTCCAAATATTTAGGGAATTTATCCTCATCTTCTGCCATGCTCTGCAGCAAATTTCCCTCAGAACTTTGGCATCAAATGAAAAAAAGTTACCAAGCAGGATGTGACCACCACCTACCAGGACCTCTTTGAGCTCATTGTAGGCTATTAGCAACCTCTTGTGGCTGTCTGGAACCATGCTGAGGGTCTCATTGACCACGTCTTCCTGAAAGAGAACGAAACAAAGTCAAAAATAACCTGACAGCACTTAGGTGAAGAACTTAAGCTATGGAATGAGTCAGCGGTGGCTGAAGGAAGGGACACAGAGGGAAATAAGGTATCTTAATAGCAGGGAACTTTAAGTTTAGAAGTGATCTAGATCAAATGACGCAACAGGGGCAGCTGTTGCACACAAGACTACTAATAGTTCAGGCCTTGAATTCTCTTCGAACAGGAACAATGACCAACACTTCACCGAAAAGAAATGGGCACAAATCGGAGGCTTAACTTTCTTGGACAGCTTTGTAGGAAGCAAAAGCGCTGCTGCAGAAAGAGTCGCGTACAATAGCATTACAACCATTACATAAAGTCGTAGCTGCTGCCAGGTGTTGAGCCCCTCAATTAGCTAGGTGTAAATCGTCTAACCCAGGTGTTTGCGTCCTTGTTTGCAGATAGACCAGCATGATGGTTGAGACATCAATGAGCAGTTCTTCGAGGAGTGCTAACATAACTCTGTCGACAGCATTTGCAGAGATAAAGGGAATGCTGACACAAACCAGTCTATTTTTTAGGCAGTTCAGCTTGTATGTGTTCTGCATACCTCTGCCGAGCTATACATACGTAACAATATCAACAAGAAATGTAGACATTAGCCTTCAACGTGAATGCAACTTTAAGGCAACACAGTAGACACTTCACCCAAAAGCGGAGAGCAAAACGTAAGAAACGACAACAGCAGCGGCGAAGTCGCGATCAGCAGCGCCTGCCCGGAAGCGAAATACGGCGGACAGCTAGAAGAGCACGCGCGTGAGTGCTGTAAATGCGTGTTATCGCTTACCTGCCGCTTCAGATCGTACTCTTCCTTGCCCATTTCTTTCATCTTGACGACCCTCTCCCTCTCGACTTCGACCTCCTTAATGTAGGCCGCCTTTTCCTTTGTCATTCTGCAAGAGTCGGTCAGACCATTTGTGAAAAAAATAAAAATAATAATAATAAAAAATAAATATAACGAAACGACCGGCCGCGTGGGCAATGATCACAAAAGAGTGAAAGCACTCGAAACAACTTCCGCATGCAACGAACACAACTAACTTCGACATTTGTTTTCTAACGAACCATCAACGCCACGATAAATCCAAAATCTTTAGCCAACACTTCTTTGGCGCGATATAAGTGTTTCGTTTTTGTAGTGAGAAAAGAGGTACGGCGTCACACCACTCATTTCATCATCGAGACGTTCACCACGTACCGTTTCACAATCCCTGTCTTAATTTTCAAGTTGCGAATAGCAGCTGCATCCATGTCTCTGCTAACAGACGCTCACGCGTAAGCAAGGAGCACAGTAAATTGCGCGACAGCAGTGGGTTGTCACGAAGATTTAGCCCGCCCTAGCATGCAGACAGCAAATTTTATATTTATATACCGGCCCTAGACCACCGTCGAAGTTGCCCGAGCTGCACGCACACAATGTGCGGCTGCGGCTGATGGATGCGCTCGGCTTCGAACTTTTTTTATCAGCACATAGATGGCGCTGCTAACATTGTTAGCTTCGGCAGATTTTGACTTATTTGAACATTCTTAAATACTACAAAAACACGTACGTTAATAATGGCAAACAATGGCAAACATAAATAGGAAACTTTACTTGACTAACATTACACTTATTAACTGAGGACAAGAAAAATAGAAGCAATGCTGCATTCCAGTTTTTTTTTTTTTTTAGCTTTGCGCGAATGAAATGTGGACAGAACAGTTATAGTAAAATGATTGTTATACGAGTGTTTTCTTTATAAGCATTGAATGTTTGAAGCGTTTGAAGTAGTATGACGTTACGAGAGGAGGCGTAGTGAAAGTGTAAAACGCTCTAGATGGATACTGTCGGTGCTGCCATCTAGCATACAGGCAATGTTGGCTGAAGTGGTATGCTTACAAAACCTGTGAGTGGGCTAGATTGTGGCGCCTACTGGCGAATAATGTGAAAACTCGTGTGAATGCGAAAGATGCAACAGGTGTGGGGGTCGAATGCTTTGAAAACCGAGCCGCAGATGCCATAAACAGAGGTGAACACGGAGCTCGGGGTTTGCGGCTGCCCATTCCGGATCGGGTTTGCAAGGGACTGCGCCATATTCGTGGTAAGTCAAGCGAAAGCCCGTGTTGGCAGTATCGCCATCCTCCGGGAATGTGGTTACTGGCTGTAGAGGACATCCCCCTCGGGCGAGATGCGTGAAATCCACGTCCTCAAGCTTTCTTACGATCGATTCGTGTTGCATGTCACTCATTGCGCGGCTTCGATGCGCCACTTTAGCACTATTCGCGGATGAAACGCTTTGTGTTTTCTATAAGTTGCGCCTCTTAGGGTCAACGACAAGAGCATTTCTTTCTTTTTACGCTCGCCGTGGTGTGGACGCCAAACACAAGCATAAAAACGGCTCTCACCAGAGGGGCACAGGGGTTTTTGGGTTATGCGATGGTCGCTCGATAGTCAGGCCATTTCAATCCGCAGCACAATTCTGCGTCGCTTTGCACATGCTATGAGGCCGCCCCGATGATTTGCTACGTTGGCGAACTGACATTGAACTCGCACTTCAGTTTTTGTGACTCGAGACGTAGACACGGGCCCTCCTTGTGTGCGGCCCATCAATATCGCGGCGCCTAGAGCCACGTCCGGGTTTGCTTGTATGCCGCTCACGCAGTGCGCTGCTCGCTCAAAGCGCTATCTCGGTTCATTTTGTCGCTTTTATAGAAGGCTGCGTTCCTTCTTCGCCTCTCGCTTGAGGGTCGCGGTTTGTGGCTGACGTTCTGGCTTTAGCCTGTCACGAACAGCGCGCCGAGACAGACGTCCAAACGCAGTGTTTCCGCCCCACGCTGGCTGCCACTTCGACTGTGGCACCTACACCGATTGGATGCTCGTGGGTCCCTTTCTATTTCTGTATCGTTCCATGCTCCCGTAACCTTGTGCTCAATGCTATGTGCGATCATTTGCATAAGCCGGAGTGCGCAATCGCGCGCGCCTGCCTTTTTCGCGCTTTCGTTCTTGCTCGGATGCATATGCACGCGCGTGTGGTCCCAGCTAAGCAGCGGAACGATTCAGCGGCCACATTATGGCGTGCTCATCGTATCCTGGCCCTAAAAAGAAGTAGATGCCTGCCTCAGCCCCCGTGGCTTGTTTCTGTTTCTGCGCCGGTCGTTCGGATTGATATGCGGTCGGTGTCATTGACACACATCTCTTGCCCCGAACAGTAGCAGTAATCTCTCGCGTTCAGCAGGTTAGAGAATCGCACGTTCTCACGCGCCCCTTTGAGCGAGTCGCTCGTCGTTAGCATTGTTAAGTGCGCTGAGTGTGTCGGCGAGGTTGGCCGGCCGCAGCGCCGGATGCAAATGTCCGAGGATCCTTTGCCCCCTCCCTTGTAAACACCTGCACGCGGGGCGCCAAGGACATTGGCCGCTGTGGCTGCCGGCGCGCGGCGGCTGCTTGCTGCCAGAGGGAAGCAGCCATGAAGTGTTCAAAATTTCAAAGACGTGACGGCCGTCGTGGAGTTTCCAGTTTTTTGCATGCCGCTGTTTGCGTAGTGTAATGGCTGCAGCCTTGGCTTATGACCACACTTTCGGCGTCGTTTCGCGTGCGTAAAGGTATTCTCATTTCCTGTGAACGTCGTACTTGCAGTACGTACATGTTTATCCTTTTTTTCCTTCTTTTTTGCGTGTCTCGTTATCCGTGGGGAACCGGCTGGCGGGATCATGTTTCCGCGGCGTGCGGGTCGCTGCGTACGAAGTCTGTCGCAGCATTTGCTTTCATGTTTGTTTTTCCGCCTATCACATTCGGAGTTCACTCTGGTGTAACGTTTTGACGGCGACTCTTTCATCCCCGTCTACCATGCATATATTTACAAGTCGTGTGGGAATGTACTTTCGGCGACGCCGTGCTGCATTGTTCTAGCTGGGAAGGAAAACGTCTGCCATTTTGCACGGACACAAATTTGTTGGGAGTTATTTGCAAAACAGCCCGTTGTTGTTGTTGCTTCATTCTTAACTGCCTGCAGATTTCGATCGCAGAGACAGCTTCATCTTCCCTATGTGCAATTTGTAGCGTTTTGCTTGTTAAGAAAAAGATCTAGATGTACGCTCGCCACTGTTAATTGTTCGACCATTGGATGGTCTGGTGTAACAAGCAGGACTTGCGAGTCCATATCACTGTGCTTTCAGCCTTCGGCGGGTCATGAAATCAATGATTTGCATGTGTTGGGCCGCAACCATAACTGTCCATGACCTTTCTGTGTAAACTTGAAGCTGTCGATGAGGGCTCCTGCTTTGTTTTTAGTCAATCCAGCGTGACTCACATTTTAGTTGCATGCATGTTGTAAACGTCTGGCGGTGTACAACCGAGCCATGGCTAAGCAACCTTGTGCGGTTGACATTGTCATAGCGCATTCCTCCCAGAAAAGTTTATCAGTGATATTGGCCCCTCCTTATTGATCGATGATAGCGGCTGCATGCGGCGGTGCCGGAGGATAATGGGGCAGTTTCTGCCTTTTATTTCTTTTCCTCCTTATTGTGCGCAGCAGTCATTAAGTTGTGTGAACCGATAACAGTGAGAATTAGGTCGCCAAGGCGCCGCATTCGTAAGCAATTGCTAAACTAGCCTCCCAGACGTTTAATAAACCAGCATATTTGCAGGCCAGACTTCGAACACACGAGTTGTCGCGTTACTTATGGTATGCAAATAGTGCAGGTCAGCATATACTCATAAGTGCATTCACATCGTACTCATTTATCTGAGGAGCGAGTGCGAGTGAGCGCATGGCTATAAAGAACTAATGAGCATCCGCCCGAACTAAACTGTCCTTATTTCCATTTTAATTCATTCATAAAGTTAATTTATATTTACATATAGGTGAAATGAAGTAGCGCTAGGCGCACACTGCTTCTAACCTCTCCACTTAGACCCCATTTAACCCCACCTATACCTAATGCTGTCGATGTAATAGCACCCTCATATGTTGACGGCAGTACCGTTTGAGCTTTCATCACTCGGGTTTCCTTAACGTGCACTGCACCTTAACTCTTTCCGTACTGCGCCCATTGGGCATGCTTAGCCCTCTATCGATGGTTTGCAACGCCGCTTTCGAGACCTTCCGAGCCGCTATCGTACTGGGTCGTCAACTCTTAGTAGGAACACGGAGCAGCGTGGCCGCGCTCCGCGGAGCGCCAGGGCACACGGCGCAAGCGCACAGAGGCTTCGCTTTAGCAGAAGTACAGTGTACTAGAAGACACGAAGCCCCGCCTCCAAGCCCCTGCGCAGCTTCGATGCGCGGCCGCGCCGCGCCGTGTTCGTACTAAGAGTGGACGACCCTGTACACACTGCGCTATCGGACGTGAAAGGGAACTGTATTTTAGTTTTCTAAGCAGTTCGCTTTTTCCCGCGAGGCGGTGATTTTTAAACGTCCTCTGAAGTTTCGCGATCGTCAAAGCAGAACGCAAAAATATTCGGCTCCAGAAACGGCGCGCGCACTTCGGGAGGACGCAGATATCGCGATTCCGCTGCTTCTGCGGCTGATCTTATAGACACATCGAATAGCAGCAAGTCAGAGGACGCTGACTTTTCGTCGGACTTTGAGTCTGAAAGCGACGACGACCCCCAGCCCGGAACATCGGCGGCCGCAGCCCGGCACGCCCAACTGTAGTGCTTGAAGTAAAATTTTTGTAGCGGAATACCTGTTCAATGAAAAATTTTGATTTGTTCGGAGGTAGTGTCTAATAGACAGCAATAAATTTAGTATGACTCATAATTTTCGTAACATTTTTTTCTTAGTAGATACAAGCGTCTTTACAAACATTGTTCAACTTTATCGCACAATATTGATTTTAACAATTTGTATCTTTTTTATGACATCTATCTCATTATAAAACTTATGCGTGAAAAGTGAATTCATTTTGTTTTCTGTTTATAGTTCTTTCAGAAAAAAAAATCTGCCGTACCATACAAAAGCACCTATTTCCCTCAAGGTAGGGAACGAGTTAATCTAAGTCCGCTAACGTTTTTGCATTCCACCCCCATCTAAATGCGGCCGCCACGGCAGGGTACCGAACCGGCGACGTCGTGCTTAACAGCAAAGCACCACAGATACACCTCCGTGGCGGATCCTGACAATGCATCGAAAAGAGACAGTGAAATAGTATTACCATATACCTTTTCGTCTTCACGTTGTCTCATGTCGGCTTATTTAGTATAGGCCACAGAGCCATCCCTGCCTAAACAAAATTCATTCATTCATTTATTTATTGTTAGTGCAGTAGTCGCCCTCCTCGTGCGAGAGTGCGTGGCGGGCCCCGTTGGATTTTGTCTAGTTTGTCTTATCAACGGGTGCTTAATGTTTGCCTTCCCAGCTGAGCACTGAAGGTTTAGCTTTGGTGCACCAGTACCGAAGGTCTGGTTCGACGGACTATGAAGCACACGGAAACAGCTGAGTGCTCAACTGCACCAGGATGAAGAAAGGGAATGATTGCTAAGAGTAGCAGTTGGATTCTGTTGTTTAAGCCTTGAACGATTTATTTCACGGTGGGCAAAACCAGTCGATTGCAAAGATCCTCGTCAGAGTGAGTTAAAATCCGTTACACTTGAAAGCAGCCGTACGCGCTATATACATCTCACTCAGAGTACGCTGAGAGAGAAAAATGAAGTTGCGCGTGGAAAAGCAGTCTCAACTTAGAGACTGCTGTTCCACGTGCACCTTCATTTTTAGTCTTATCAACAAAACGTTGTCGAAGAACCAGCGCCATTGGTGATTTTTCTTATGCTTCTGCAATATGAACACGCCCTTGCCAAGGACTGCAGACACCAGTAACTTGTAGCTGTCACCCGGACGTGCGGCAAGACGTCCGCAACAGCCGTAGGACACGAAAGCTCTTGAAAGTGTAATGAATTGACGGGTTCTTGCGTCACGAGTCAGCACTCGGACCACTGAAGGGCCTTGCAGCTGGCGGCTTTGTATATTAACTTTGCCCACTTGGAGTCCTTTAGCACACGAGGCTTTCTTGCGTGCCGGCCCGACCAAAATTTGGCCAGTGTGGTTGGGAACAGAAACCTCGACTTCGGCAGAAAAACACCCGTGTACTCAGATTTAGGTGCACGTTAAACAACCCCAGGTGGTCCAAAATAATCCTGAGTCCCCCACTACGGCGTGCCTCATAATCAGCTGATGGTTTTGGCACGTAAAACCCCATAATTTTTTTAAACCTCGAAAAATTTTAAATTAAAAATTTAAAGATTCCGTGGTGGTTAGGTGTCGTCGGTGAGGATACCATTGAAGCGGCCGGAGTACTCGCATGTCAAGACACTGATAGCGATCGAGCATGTCACCACCGTAAGTGACCTGTATACCTTCTTTACCTCCACTCTCCCCACTGTAGGGTAGCAAAGTGGATTTTCCCTTCTAGTTAACCTCCCAGCCTTACCCCTTTCTTCTGTCCTCTTTTTCTTCGACAAGAACTGTACACCAGACCACGTGTGCGTTCAGCAGCAACGAGAAATGACGAAAACAGTCTGCCATTTGTTGCGTGTTGAATTGCGTTCTGTAAACCGAACAACAAAACGAAAGCTTTGCACTGGTTTTACAGGGACAATCGCTTCATTTTGAATAATTATATAGAGAGCCCCCAAGAACGCGCTCGCAGGCTCTTATACTTGCAGCCCATTTATGCCCAGCAAGTTTTATATGGGCTTCTTCTCCTTTCTTTGCTCTCTCTCTCTCTCTCTCTCTCCTCACCCCCTGCGAATACAATGAATGCGTCGTCTCCGGAGAGCCAGGTTTTCTGCGCGGTCTTTGTTCATTCATAGCACGTGCACGAGCGAGTGCCTCGCGCCGTAGTTTTACTTGGCTTCTAGAACTTTCATTGTGGACCCGGAAGTTCACACGCATAATGGGACGTTGTTGCGAAAGGTGTGTTTTGGAAAAAAAGTACGACCGGTGTATTTGTTTCTCTCAAAGCGCTTTAAAAAAGCCCATAAGGTCTTCTAATTTGCACTTGCTCCCTTAGACGACGTTTCGAAACGTCTGTAGTTGACGCCATCCACTCAATCTTGCGAAATAATCACCTTTAACTTGCTTACGACGTCCCATTTGGACGTTGCCAAGTTCGGCCTACGCCGCCCAGTGGACGGTGTTTCGGCACCGTCCGACGCAGTTGTGCAGCTGCAGGTCTGTCACCTTGTAGGCGCAGTGACCCTGCTTGCAACCCCCCTCCCCCCCCCCCCCCCCCCCCTTCCCCCCAGTTGCAGTTAACGGTCCACTCGTTTCGCTCAAGTCCTCCATAGTGCTTGAGCATTTTTTAACAAGACTGCATTCCTGAGCCTTACAGTATACATGTTTACAAGTTACACACTTGTTCGCGTGGCAAGCAGCAGCGACGCCTGTCATGAAGAAGCCATCGGCATCGTACGAGCGAGTGGGCTCGGCGAAACCACTCGCTCTAACGAAGTTGGTCATTCGGCGCATCATATTCTATATGGAGGCACACGTAGAACGATGCCGAAATAGTCCGCACTGTCGGCGCCAAGAGTTAGCGGGGCGAGTCCCTGGTTTGAGCTGTCGCAGCTTGTGTTTCTCGCGCACACTGGTGCGGACTGCAGCTATTTAACTTCATATTCCACGCCAGACGTCACAGGAATGACTATTACGCCGACACATCTCGCGATCCACCACGCAGCTATACACCTCGCGTTTTCCCCATTCGGAGGGCTTCGCCTTCGTGTAATCCAGGCACATCGCTTCGACGAAGCAGCGTCGAACTCTGTCTGAGAGCACGGAGAAACAATGCCATTCCAGTACGCCTCGCTGATCAGCAACATCTACGTTTTTGCCGGGCCATTGAAGGGGACAGCACGCATAGCTTGCTTTTTCACGCAGGGACACACAGTCCGTCGTTCTGCGCATGATTTTTCGCGCGAAGCGAGCTCATTTTCCGTACTCCCCCTCCTCCTTTTTTTTTTTAACTCGTTCTCTTGTTCACTAATCGGTGTCAAGATTAGTCCAATATTTAGAAGACGGCATGTCACGCTGCACTCACAGAGCGCAGGTGCTCTGTGGCGCGCACACACGCACACGCACACACACACACATTGCAAGTTCCGAGCGTGTGCTTGCGCTGAAAAAGTTGATGATGATGATGATGATATCCTCAGCACATGGCTGAAGAAGTACAAATTTGTCTTCTTCTTTTTTTTTTTCTTCGTTACGAATGCAGGCCACTGGTGAGATGCGCGATATAGTTCCATCGGGCGAATAGGACATCTCACGCTGAAACGTGCGCATGACTGCCTTGTTCCGCCGGAGGGGCTGAAAAAAAAAAAAAAAAAAAAAAAAAAAACCGTACGTTGCTCACGCAACGGGAAAAATGGTGCGTCCGGTTGTCCTTGTCGCTTTTGTCTCTGTCGTTCATTGTCCGTGTCCCAGATGGCGTCAGTGGACCAGTGCACACACCCTGGCTAAGTGCACCGTGCAAACCCGCGAATACACACCGAATTATCGCGCGACTGGCGCTCGAGGCACTTTGCGTGTATTCGCGGGCTTCTTTCACGCTCGGAAAAACACTTTTATGTAGCACGTATTGAGCAACAGAAAGCCGTCTCGGAGGTTTGTCATGTTGCTCTACAATTTTCTCATTGACACTTTGACAATCAGGACAGTACTTCTCGAGTTACATAATTACAATTACCTTATTAAATCTCAGTAACGAAAAAATTACTGGCGGCTGCTCCACTGTACTGGAAACAATACGCACTAGGTCTGCTTCGCGTAATGCCGTTCCTCTTTTATTTATTTTTTTAATCGTGCTGCTTGATAGCTGGGACACCCTGTATATGTATAAAGCAACAATTGCGAAGACTCTGCATAGCGTCCGTTACTGAAAAGCCTCTAGACGGCCCCCGTGGTGTAGCTTCATACAGCCAGCGCCCTTTACTCGTTGGCGTTAATTTTAGAATTCACGAATTAAGTTGTATTTGTTGGTCAGTCTTGGTGACGTTGGTATATATACAGTGTACTTTACAGTACGACGGGAATTAATATTCACGCCGCCCTGACATTCTGCATAGGCCGCAGCGTTGGTCAGCACATTTGCGATAACGTTTACTCAGATACAGTGGTCGTGGATTTCTCCAGAAACTCCAGTATTCCGTTCAGGACTATACGTCTTAAATTTGTGCCTCTCCTCAACCCAGGTCATATAGCTTCCCAGGGTTTGCCTCCTCGGGTCGTTTAGCATATTTCTCCGAAAAAAAAAACAAAGCGTACTGTTGAGTCAGTGCTTTGGCGCTTCGTACCGGGGACCAGCTGAGTATCTTTCATTCACGCACTTTAACCTGTCAGGTCGTTTCCGAAGTCTGCCGCCTAAAAAAAATAAAAAATAAAATAGCATTAACGCCGCCATCTGCTGTTCCCGGATGTAGAGGAGACGAGAACTTTTACGAGGACTAGGTGGTTTGCTCAGATAAACGTGTAATGTTTTGGCGTTATAAAAAGTTTTTTTCTGACATCATGTGTATCACGTGAGTGGAGTGGCGCACGTGGTACCACTTCATAAACGGTTGGCCGTTTCATTATTTTCTTTCTTTCGTATTTCCCTTTTTCACTCATTTCAGTGGAAGCCTGATGAAATTTTGTACCTTGCATATCTGCGCACAGGCCTTGTGCTATCTAGGAGGCGTTGCCCAAGTGCGGCGTGGCGTGTAACAAGGCAGTGGGCTGGCTTTCTGTTTGTTGGCAAATTCGTTTTTTGTAGAAATGAGTGCGCATTTCCGCAGTTGCCCGCACGTCGTATGTGTGTATGTGTATGCGCGCTGGCGATAGAGTATACCGCTTGTCAGCTGCCGAAACTCGCGGGATACTTCGTGGCTTTTAAACGCATAAAATGTTACTACTGTAAGTGTCGTATGGCAGCGGCTGTTAAGCAATCTGATTTTGTACGTTGGTATCCTTTACTAAAGTTAAATTTGTTAATAAGCAACTAGAATGGAGAGCTACAAACTGCATCACGTTTATGTGCATTCTAGTACACCACTGAGAGAAAATCTGACGTATAGCTTTGCTTACTCGAGCGTGTTTTCATATCTTGTCTTTGTTCACCAACCTAAACTTGCGGTATGTTTTGGCCTCTGTCGTGTCATGCTTCAGCCGGCATGCTATACGTTGTATGAGCCCTGCAACCAGGCTTAAATCCCCAGTTGCAATTCAAACTTTCAGATGTGTTTACCACACACTGCACAACTTAATTCGGCGACTGGTGGAAATAGTGCCCTTAACTTATTAAGGGCACACCTCAGGCCCTCAGGAATATCGGCATACTTTTGTTTTATGCTTGAACACTGAGCAAAACAAATGCAATTTTATTCACGTGATGATCGTGAATGTAATAGCAGACTGGCACCCACGGGCACGAAGCACTTCGTATTGTTTTCTACTTAGATTAGATTAGGTCCCTCAAGTACAAACGAGCTAATATGCCGCTACAGCTCCGATCAAAGCGCGCTTTCATCGTCTTCATCTTCGATTGTAGAACAGCGATGGGTAATAATTAACTCTTTACTTAAGTAATAAATTTTCACCCTTGGAAATCGGCTGATCATATGTTTACTCATTACAGACGCAATCGAAAAACACACCGCCATGATGCACGGCTTCAAGCGGCAACAGCAAAAGCGCACTATCCCGCCACTTAGCATTTTGATAATCGAAAGGGTTCTCGACACGTTCGTTTCTCGATTTGACCGCCGTACGGCGCGCACATTTTGCACCAACACGCAAGCATAGCTGACGATTTCGTGGAACTGCTGATGGATATATATATATATATATATAGAGAGAGAGAGAGAGAGAGGCAAACGAGTACAAATTGTATGGGAAGGCTGAAAATGTAATGAAATGGTGGAAATTCACCCAGGGCTGAAGCAAAGATGTCCTCTGACTCCATTGTTGTTCACACTTTGTTAAGGGCATAGAAAGACGGCTGGAAAAGAGTGAATTAGGGTTTGATTTATCCTATACATGTGCAATGGGCAAATGGTGCAACAGCAGGTCCCCCGGACTGATATATGCGGACGACGTAGTGCTAGTACCGGACACTGCAAGAGGTTTACAGACACTTTCGAATATCTGTAGCAATGCAGCGACAAATCTAGGCCTTAAATTTAGCACAGGGAAATCGGATTTTTGACCTTTAATGAAGAGACGAGTAATTACGTGGTGTCAATTCAACAGCAAGTCGTACCCATAGTCAAGCAATATGAGTACCTCGGTGTATACATGAACGAAGGAAAGACTTACTCAAGCACCCATCAAGTTAATCTGAAAATAAAGAGGAAGCGAAATGCAGCAATTATGAAACATAGAACACTTTGGGGCTACAATGAGTATGAGGTGGTGCGTGGAATCTGGGAAGGAGTAATGGTGCCAGCGCTAACGTTCGCAAATACCATTCTGTGCTCAAAATCGGAAACTTGTCCGGGTTGGAAGTTAACCAAAGATTGGCAGGCCGGGTGGCCTTGGAAGCCCACGGTGAAACCACAATTGAGGCAGTGTAGGGCAACATGGGTTGGACCTCTCTTGAAGTCATGGAAGCGCAGAGCAAGATTAGTTTTGAAGAAAGACTCGGGAATATGGATTAAAAAAAACATGGGCGGCTAAAGTGCGCAAGTATCTGTACCTGAAAAGCGTGGACACAGAATGGAGGAAAAGGTCAAGAAAGTTGGCAACGAAGTACAGGGTAATTGAAAGTGTAAATAGACAGTCAGGGAGTCGGCAGAAAGGAAGTGACAGAAACAGGCAGTGAATTGGATGCAAAGAATGGAAACAAAAAAGGGCATGGAGGTTTTCAAGAATGAGAAGGTTCTTATTAAAAGGGAAAGTCTGTACGACCACACAAAGGCCCGTGCCTCACTATTTAAGGCTCGAGCTGGTTGCCTAAGGACAAAAACAAAGCTGAGCAAATACTCGCAACAAGATGAGCCATATGTATGCTGCAGCAAAAATCCGGAGACCACTCAGCACATCCTTATGCGAAGGGATTCGGGAATGCGAAGGGATTCACCCAGTGAGACCGTACACCTTCTAGAAGCGCTTGGATTTAAAGTGGATAGAAGCATCAACTGGTCAGCAGTCGAGATAAGCAAGAGACTTTTCGCGTATTGGTGATAAAAAAAAAAAAAAAAAGCAGGGAAGAGATTGATACGACCGGATCCGTTGTATAGGTAGCGGTACAAGGTAGATGGATAATTTTTGAGGAAGATAAAAATGGATTAGGGAGACATATGCAAAATGCTAGAATGAAAAACATGTATGGCATACCTGACTTAACTCAAGCAGGCTAGGTGACTATTTGTCACCACCCCGTTTCAGAGCGGATTTGATTAAATAATAATCATCACCGGTGGCAATGGCGGAGAGACCGGAGAACTTGGTGGCGGAATCCGCTACCCGGTTTCAAAGGGGACGCTCATCGCATTCGCATCCATCCATCCATCCATCCATCCATCCAACAGCTATGGAAAGAAGAAAGGGAGGAGAATACGTTGGAAGGTCACGGTGAAGGGAGGAGCTGAGCGGAGGCAGAGAGCATGGTGGATTACTGGACGCCTGTAATCGCTGGAACATTAGTTGGCTGCGACAAACGCAACGCAGGCCAGTCGGCGCCTGTATATTTTACTCCGTGGGTAAAACTCTTGCCTCGCGCTGAGTGACGTCCCTGCCTACATCAAAGGCCGTACCACCGTGCTCGCGATATAGTCAGCTGCAGCGCTAGTTCTCATTATCAGACAAAAGAAAGAGATAGAGAGATAGGATACACACCCCTCTGTCTCGTTTTTCAAGCGGTAATACAAATACAGTGCTGCAGCTGGCTAAAATCGCGTGCGCTGTCGTACGCGGCCTTTGACGTAGGCGTTGAAGTCATCAAGCGCATGACTCCTAAACAATTAAAGCCCGAAAAGCTGCCATTTGTTGTTCCGGGGTATGCCCTGATGTATAGTGTACGAGAGAAGTGAGCGCCATTAAACTAGAGGGCATCTTTACCCCGGCACGGTTGGTTTTTAAATGCACGGGAACACGCTCGGGTACTATATAAAAGGTCCGTCCGATTTGCCTGCACCACTGTGAACCATGTTCATTACGAGGCATGAGAAGTTCAGAAATTGTGCAGCTCGACTTCAGGCACAACGCGACACTCGGAACGAATGCCAAGTTACAGACGCCATGCAGGTGTGATATGTTTTGTCTGCCTAATGTGCGCCGTCCGAGTAAGTTTGAGAGGTTTCTGAACCGCAGGTATGATCGGCTTCTGAGGCGAAAGTACACCCTGCGTTTCCTAGACGCAGCAGCGGCGCTTACGCCCGTGTGCTGCGTCATCTGCTACGCTGCTTCTTGGCGCCTGCACGTCAGCACCAAGCTCGCACACTCTATAGGGAAGGCTCAGAAAAAAAAAAAAAAAAAACTCCTGCACCTTTTGTCACGAACGGCGTAGTTCAGAGGGCGCCATTGCTGCGCCGAAACGAATGACGGGGTGCAGCACCTCGGGAACTGATTGGTGGCAGGCGAATTGAACAAACTTTTGAAGAGACAGACCCTTCGGCGCAGGGTAGCCTTGGCTACTCAGCACCAGAGGATACCCTACCATGTGCAAGGTAGGATACCTTGCACGGGGGAAGCTTTCTTTTCCAGAATACAGTAGGAAAGGAGGAAAAAAAAAAAAGTAACGCCGGCAGGACTGATATACGAGACGCAGCAAGTGCCGTCGGACGACTCCGCTGTCTCTCATGCGCGACTTTTCGTGTTGTTCTGCATTTGCATTCGAGTGTATACACAACCTCCAAGTGACTCGAGATGAGTTCCGGCTGCAGACGGCCGCCGTGTGTATGACGCCGCCACGCCCATACATTTGGACGCCGCCGCCGGCATGTCTAAAACCCATGACAGGCAAAAATTCCTGCAGCTGCGAGCACCTGTACACGCATGCGCCGATGAGCCTTCGGGCATAATTTAAACTCGTGCGCCGCGACGCGGTCGCGATTACGCGGTGGATGTTTTAGTGACAGCTCAATTAAGTGCGAGCAGTCGGTGTAGCTGCTCGCTATAAGGACCTGCGGCAAGGCCGGTCTCCGGATCCTTGATGTGACAGTTTGTGCCGTGAGGAAAGACTGTTACTTTCGGATGAGCGCGCCATGGTTGCGAAAGTGTCGATGCACAGATCCGTGTGTGGACTCTGTTCCGTTCAGGGAAACTGGACAGGTTCCGACAGAATCAAGGAGAATGAATTTTATTTGTAGAAAAGCAGATAAATTGAGCTTGATGAAGAAAAAGGGAAAGAAAGTTCGATGATGATGATGATGATGATGATGATGATGACAAGAATAGGGATGCGATGAATGCTGGTCAACACAGCAGCACACTTGAATCGATCTTCAGTCCAATCCTGCATGTTCCTTGTATAAATTACAGGATGGCCCTGACTGAGACCCGTACCGCACATCTCAGGGTGGGGCCAAGGACCTAGAATACGGAGGAGGGAATAGAGGGCGAATTATTTCGTCATTCTTTCCTCATTCTCGCTGTCCCTTTGTTTATGTATGCGCTGTAAGGCATGTTTGCAATGGAATACCAACTAGCCCGCACCCAAACCCTGCCTAGAATAAAATCCTCCGCGAGTGGCCTGGCGTTGATGGTTGCCAGAGAAGAGGCAAATTCTGCCACTCGATCGTGTGTGCAGGGCAGACGCAGAACGCTGGAGTGTCTCTGGTACGTGGCATGCAGTGGTCGGAATTTGGGCTTCTCTCACGACCAATGAGGTGCGCCTATAGTGCCTTGTGCGTGCCGCACCAAGTGGTATTCCGTGCACCAAACTTGTGTCGCAGCGTTTGAGCTTACGTGGCATGCGAAGCCTCATTTCGGTGTCAACCGAAGGGACCTTGAGCCAGAATTAACGTCCATTTGACGACTCTAAACTGCGCGAAGGGGAAAGGTATAAGTACGGCAAACGAGGGAAATGTACAAAATATTGTGAAAGGAAAACGAAAGACCTCTCGATGAAGCGTCTGCCAACGTTGAGCCCGTCGCGCAGTCCCTCTTCTATTCTAGTGCACTACACTCATACTTTCAAAAAGAACAGAGCAGCAGCTAACTATTATTCCGGCAAGCGGCAATGGTGGAAATGGTTAGCAGCTGGTGCACAGCCGGTCGTGTTCCGGTTATGACTACAGCCTAGAAGCCAGCAGCGCTATTTGCAGGGCGGAATGCTCGTAACGTATACACGTGCGTGCATTTCCCGATACAGTTAGCGCGGGTGGTAGCGCGAAACTTGTGAACGGTGCAAGAAACGGGTGGCTGGTGGTTGTTTTATCCTGAAGCGTACGAGCGCTTCCGGAGAAAATTGCTATTGCTGGCTCTTTTGAACGCTTGTTTTCATTTCAGTGACGATAGCAAACCTGTCTCTTGCTTGGAGCGAACGCCGAGAAAAATTTGGCGCACCCGTTTTATGATGCAGATCTATGCACGCTACATTTAATAGAAGGAACCGCGGCATATAAGAAAAATAAATCTTATACACATACTCAGCATAAATAGGCACCACGCGCGTTCGTCGTTTCTCCGGGGAAGACCGAGTTCCCACGAGTGGGTAAACATTCGGCTTATCCCCGGGTGTACCGAAGACACGTTTGTCTTCGCGGTTCATTCTCTACCTGCGAAAATTTTTCCGTTGTTAGGAGTGGTGACTGCTTGGGCAAGCATTTACAGGAGCGGGCGTCATGCATTTGTGGTCTGCAGCGCGTGCTCTCTCGAAACTGGATTACACACTTCAACAGTGGGGCTTTGGTAACTCTTTCATGCGGAGCGACTTGTCGCCTATATTCGGGTGCATTTTCGCGAATCCTCATAATCCCCGATAGAGTGTACACTTGTGCTCTGCCGGTGCCGGTATCAGAGCGAAATGACTTCTTTTCGAGCTACGAAAACTTGGAAATAGTTAAGTGCGAGACGAAAAAGCTATTCCCGTAAGAGCAGTTTCCAGCAACCTCTTTTTCTTAGTGTCGCTGCTCGTGCTTCTGCGCGGAGGGAGCGCTCTTGGCGCAATGTTTGCTGTCACTGGTGGTGATTGACATCCGCGCCCACTTGCTGCAGGTGCCATGTGATCGGGGCTGCAGCCATGGGCCGGAGGCTGAACCTGTCGCACCTGAGCCAGGAGGAGTGTGAGCGCATTCTCGCCGTCATCCAGCGCGACCTCGAGCTGCGCGCGCGAGAGAAGGAGCGCCTCGGGTAAGAAGTGTGTGGATCGCACCTTGGTTGTGTCTCGACCTGCGGTCTCAGCGTGGTTCCCTTTCGAGGAGTGCTCGCGCAGCTGTAATCGCCTTGATGGAGTTCTCTCTCTCTCTTCCTTTACATTTTGTCCTTTCCATGAGCGGGATAGCTAACCGGGTATTCCTATCTGGTTAACCTACTTGCGTCTCACTTAATTTATCTAATTCCTAGCTGTTGTACTTCATGGGTGTAGAGAGCGTGATTGTATAGCAAACTGAGCTTCTGTCAATGTAAAAAAAAAAAAAAAAAAAAGACATAATTTCGGCCATGTCACTGTTTTACTTGTCACTGTGGTACGGTGCTGCGTCACTGTTTTACGGGGCTGCGAAAAGACGTTTCAGCAGTTGTTTCTGTAAACGACGACGTCTGGCCTGTCTCTGCCGCTAAAAAGAAGCCAAGATTTTGCCACGATTACCAGGGCGTCTCCTTCACTCAATGTCCTCGGTCAGTTAAGTATACGCGAATGTAATTGTTCTGTTTCGTTCAAGGTTGTGGAACCGACCGACACACTGCAACCCATCTGCGGGTATTTTCAAAGGGAAATAGCTTGGATAGCCCATAATATATATTTATTTCTCCCCCTCGTCCTGTATATATTTACTGCAGCACCGTTGTGTGTATCGCTCTCACCCCCGACCCGTTTCGCAGTACCTGCGCACCGCAGTCTGCGACCCGAAGTCGTTCGCTTTCGACTCGCTCGCCCTCTCGTTCGACCCGCGTTGTGCGCGAGTGCGCACGCAGTACTCGCACGCACGCACAAACGCGGTCGGCGCCCACTTGAGATCGAAGGCAGATCTGGGCTAAGGTTGTCGAAGGTCGCCATTCGTCCCCACACCCCAAACTGCGGTCGTCGCCGTGTGTGTGTCCGTGCCTTTTCCTCGCCGTCTCGTGCGCTCGATTGCCTCCTTCCGTGCTTTCTCTCCAAATTCGCGAGCAACGGCGTCGGGTTTTTTTTTTCTTTTTTTTTTTTTTTTTTTTTTTTGCTCGCCGTACTTGTTCGCCGTTGAATCGGTTTGTGTCACCTTCGGCTGGCCGAGGTCGACGCGCCGCTCTGATCAGGTTTTGTTTGCGGCCAGCCATGTGCGTGTGTTTATACACCGTGCATTTACCCGTTTTAGGCTGTCTGCCCCCCCTCTCTCTCTCTCTTTTTCTGTCTACCCACTACATGTGCCTGTTCGCGGCGCGAGCTTCGATTTCGAGAGGAACGTGGCGGGTTTCTCTTCTATTTTCGCGACTCGGTAAGAGCGCTCCGGACCAGCGGGCGGCAAGAAACGCGCGGGCAGTGGCCAGTCAGTGGGTGAAGCACTGCGCTACACGGGTATATTACACACACGCACACACTTTGCTTGAGGAGCAAAGAGAGCGCGCGCGGCATTCGATGTGCTGGCCGGCCGCCGCCGCCGCGCTGTATTTTCCTCTTACGCGCGGAGTCTCGTTTCGGCTGCTAGAAGCGTTCGAGCAGAGTTGGTCTTTCCCCACACGCCTTCTCCTCCTTTTCCTCGTGTAATCGCCGAGCGGCAGCCTGCTTTTGACTCGTTCTGTCTTCACCCTCTCGGTCGGTGGGGAGAGCGTTGCTCAGAGCGCTGGCCATTCGAGTGCCAGACAGAACGTGCGTACACACTGTCGTTCGCAAGAGTTTTCGCATCCCGGGAGCTGTGAAAGAAAGACGAATTTCCTTGAGGCCTAAACTTGTGGCGCGGGTAGTACCTCCATCTACTGACGGATTGTAGTGTGTGTGTGTGTGTGTGTGTGTGTGTGTGTGTGTGTGTGTGTGTGTGTGTGTGTGTGTGTGTGTGTGTGTGTGTGTGTGTGTGTGTGTGTGTGTGTGTGTGTGTGTGTGTGTGTGTGTGGAAACAAATTATTTAGTGTCCACATTGCACCCCCCCCCCCCCCTTGCCAATGATGTGGCAAAGTAAAAACATGTCAGGAAGCGGTGTGGTTGCATTATGCTTTTATTAAGTGCTTCCCAACTTCATCACACCGTTGATAATACAATTCTGGATGTGCATCAGGTTCCGCATGGCCTCCGAGGCTGATGCGTCCCACAGTCGCTACAGCGTGGTATACGCCACATATCAGCGTAGTGAAACAAAATAAAAAAGAACGTTTTGTCACTTTTACAAAGTAAGACGAATATATATAACTTATTTGTTCATTAAGTATCTATACGGGTGCTTGTAATGCGTTAGCGGTCCATTTTATCGAGTGGAAAATGAAACGTCGACTTGTTGAACGCCACGTGATAGCCAGCGAGGTTGCATTTCGAATACAATCCAATCCTTTCTGACGCCAATGCGCTCGCGACGTTTTTGTTAGCTGTGCTGTTCACTTTATTTCCTTAAATAACCAGTTGGAGGTGTATTACACAAGTTACTCGCGCTCGCACGAGTGGTGCCTCGATGCAAGGCGCTTCGATGCACGCGCGAGAGAGGGCGCGTGCATCGCCCACCCTCGCTAGCGAAAGACGGCAGCAACGCTCCCCGCTCCGCTTAGGCAGCTTGTAAGCGGACCGTGTTTCTCGCTCCGCTAGCCCGCTTACGGCTAAGCGGAGGACGCATGCGCATTCGTGCTTCCGCTCCGCTCAGCGGCTAAGCGGAGCGTAAAAACGCTAAACTAAAACTGTCTAATATAGGAGCCCATGTTCCCGGTGTGCTGCCGTGTCGCTGCTTGTCGTCTCTTCAGATAGGCACATGACGAAGCTCGCGCAAACGATCTGAAATGCACGGAAGGAAAGTTTCCTATCGAATCGAATTTAGAGCGCCGACACCGAAGAGCGCGGGCGCCGGGAATAATGGGCGACGGAATGTCGGGCGTATACGTCTTTTGGACACCAGCTGTTATATATAGACGGATACTATCGTGGATATATATGCTTTCATCAGTTTTCGTACCGTTGCATGTTTACGACTGCTGGGTTGAATCTCCAAAAGTAACGCTTCCCGATTCGGAACGCCGTATAGCCATGGCAGCGCGCTTTCTTCTAACTGCTTTCATTCATCGGTTCTTCCTTTAAGGCCGCGTTTGCCCTTCGGCGGACCGCGCACACACGGTAGCGCTCCCTCGAGGCCGCGTGCTCGCTGGCTGGCGTGTTTTGTGGCACACTTTTGTTTCGCCCGCTTCGGCGGCCGGCTGGCTGGTTTGCTGACCGTGTTGTTCGTCGCACCACGGAGCAACGCCGCAGTGCTCTCTGCTGCGCGCTCGTACGGCACTGGCAGTGCCGCGGGTGGCTCCCGATGGTATCTGCGCACAGCTCGAGCCGTGCCGTGTGCCCTGTTACAGATCCAGTTAAAATGTCTGGCCGTCCGAGACGCGGTCGCATAACGGTTGGGGTGTATGGATCGCGCTGCGTGCATAGAGCCCTTCTGCGGTGCGATAAGCCGATGCGCGTGCATGCCTTCGCTCGCGCTTCGCCGCCTCGGCGGAGCCGTTTCGCGAGGATAAACGAGTCGCTTTTGTTTGCCCTTGCGTTGAACACGTGGGGTCCTTGGCCTTTGGGCCGTATCGGCCGCAAGGAGAGGCCTCTTCCCTTTCCCTCGTGCGCTTCTTTGATGGCAGTGCGATGTGGTCGCGTAGTCCACTCGCAATCAACCCCTTTACTTCTGAGTAGTTTCGGTTTACCTTGAACTTATTCTCTTCCGCTGTGTCTCTCTCGTTAATTTGCTGCTTCGATCTCTCGCGCTTTATTGTGATTCAGTGTAGACGACTTCGTCTGTTCCGCTTTCGATGATGCTACGGGTGCGCATGCTGGTTCGCCAACATTAAAAAAAAATGCAATAGCATTTACAGATCAGAGTTGGCCATCGGTGTTGTACCGGGGTTTGTAACACGGGCCGATCTCGTCCGAAAGCCGTGTGAAAAGTGCGTGGGGGTCGATTTCCATAGCGTTGACAGTACATACTGTGCCCGCGCTAGGGTTTTAATTAGGAATCTTGTAACAGTGGAATTTCCGAATCGAATCAAATACGAATTTTCGAGGAAAGTGGTCTTCGTATATCGAATCTAATATCGATTATTTTCTCCATCTTCGACAGTACCACTTCAGTCAAGCAAAACAAGGAAAGCAAAGAAAACAGGATATGTGCTGAATACCTACCGAGTTTTATTACATGGAAACAGCAGCTTGTATATATTCCACCACGTCACTCCTGTAACTGCACTCGTCACACTCTCCGTATCAAGAGATCAGACGCTAAGAATTTTACCTGGTGGCACAACCGAAATTCATCTATTGCCATATCTACCTTTTAAAATTTGTTTATATATTATATATGCGCATGACTATATCACAGTAGGCATGGTCAGTGCGTAGCGAGTTATATAGCGAAAAAAGAAAGCTGCATGATATTTTAGAATAACGATGATGATGATGATGATAGCTGTGGTGTATATGTGTCTCGTTCAAGAGCAACAATAAAGCAGTCGTAGTTCTGGCTGGTCAAAAGGGACGTTGACTAGCAGCAGTAGGCACCAGCAGTCGATAATACCATGACTTGGAAATCATCCGGATGTCGATAGTACATGATCATCCCTAGTCTGCTATTCAGACTAAACGGGCCGGGGCGGTTAAGCCATATGCACCTGGACCATTTATGCCCTGGGAATGCTGCACAGTTCGGCGTTTTCGTTCGCGCAATACAAAGCTCTTATACGTGTAGCCATTACGGGGGACTTGCGCAGTGTGACCTTCGCCTCGTCTTTTTATCAGGTGGCGTCCGGCGTCTGCAGGGTCGTGTGTGACTTGGTTGTTTATTGGTGTGTGTCTCGAACACTTCCCACAAAAACAGCGAACAGGAAAAGCAGCCGCAACAACAAGAAGCGGCCCGTGTTTGCTTCTTTTCTTTTTCCTCTTCCCCGTCCATTGTCGACTTGTATACGCTTAATTGTAAAGGCTCTTAGAACGTCTGATCGGGTTTGCTGGCTGTTCACTCCATATACGTTTTGAACGTTCTCACGCATTCGAGGTTCTGATGCCCATTTTCGAAGCGTGCACTTCAATGCGCGGCACAGTCGATTTGCTCGGTCGTTGTCTTTGAGACGCGGGCGAAAGGCGCTCCGTGCTTTTCGCGGTCGCTTTGTTATTGAGTGGGCGTGGTGCGTCCTTTGCGAAGCGGCGTCTGCCTCCGAAAATAGTTCTCGCGCCGTCGAAGCTCTGTTGCGCGTTTGCGAGCGACCAAAATATCCGTTTAATAACGTTGAAATCCGAGTCGCACACTTCGCCTTCGTTTCGCCCCCTTGTGTTCGAAGGCCGCGTGAGCACCTTGGGGGAATTTTACGTGACGCAGGCCTGGGCGTCGATGGCCTAGCTGCAATACGATGCGAAGGGTAATAATGTTGCTGCTTTGCGAGCAGACATCACGGTAGCTATAACTATATATATCGTCATCGCGCTGCTTGCTTTTCTTCGTTTTTTTTTTTTTTCACTTGGGGGGGAGAGAGAGAGAGAGAGAGAGATTGTGGTTGTGAAGAGGAAGAGGTGTTGTTTTGAAAATGTTTGCACCACTTATCTCTGAACGTTTGGTGACGTGCCGTCTTAGAAAGCGCGTGGTGTGTAGATGAAATAAATATAATTGACAGTGAGTGATACGCGCGCGCTACAGACTGCGAACTTCGTGCTACTTCGTGGTGCGCTGCATCGCGATGCTTGTAAACAACATGGCTAATCAATTCACGTTAACACCGCTTCAATCATTGCTTCCGCGTACTTGTTTATATGTGCGTTTATATGTGTTTATATGAGCGCTGCACCGTGTTCAAGTTGCTCAGCTGACGGCAAGCATTTTTTTTTTTGTTGTGTGTGTGCGTGTGGGGCGAGGCCGTCTATTTAAATCATTTTGATAGCGAAAACATCGTCGCTAGCGCCGTCACAAATCGAACTCCCTACTGCTTCGGTGGAGCCGAGCCAAGCCAGCGAAGTATATGTTTCAGCGCTCGTGTGTTTCATGTCTACTTCTCGTCTTGTTGTGCGCTAAAAGCTTCAACCAGCGAAGTCTTTCGGCCGGAAAATCTGCTTCACAAGCGCTCCTCACTCGAACTTGCACCACGAGGCGCCGCCTGGCTGTCGTTCGGTGTCGCCTAGTCTGCGACGCGGCAGTCGACCGACACGCTCGTCACTGCGCCGTAATCCACCGCGCACTGCCTCGCGAAACAGTCGTCTCGAGCAGCCAGCTAGCTCCGCGAGTAAAAAGAAAAGAAAGCGCGGGACCGTCGAGACTTTCGACTCTCGCTTACTTATTTCTGTCTTCTCGGCTATACGTGCTCGAGGGCCATTATGTCTATAGTGTAGTAGCTATTCCTTCAGGACGGAACAACGCACACTTCATCATTCTTCCGGTGACTGTGCTCGCAGTAAAAGAGGCTGCGGCGGAGGGGAGCCGCTTCACAAAGGACAGGGACGCTGGAAAAAAAAAAAAAGAGAAAGGAGGCCGTTTAGCTTTGCTCGGCCATATAGTACAATAGAGACGAGCGCGACCGATTTCGAGCGCAGTATTGTCGAGTAATAACCGTTGCCTGCAGCCACTTATTTTCCTTCGTGGTGTCTCAAGTCTCGCGCTGTGTGGCAAATCCTTGACGGCTTTTTTATACACCCGCCAAAGCCGACTCGTCGCGAATTTCTTTTCCTTTTGCATTCCTACGTACGGCCTTGTACTTCATTGAGACTGCGCGCTGCAGCGTGGTTCTGCGCATCAGTGGGTGATAGAGCACCTACCGTAGAGCACCCGAAAACATTTTGCGACCTGTCGCGGTGGCTCAGTAGCCGCGGCCTTCTGCTCATGAGCAACAGGTCCCGGGTTTGACTCCCGACCGCGTCTGCTGCATTCCGATGGTGGCGGAATACGAAAACACTCTTGTACTGAGATTTAGGTGTATTCGCCATGAGGAACCCGGATTGTTCGAAATTTATTCGGAGTCCACCTCTACGTCGTCTTTCTTGGCCGACTGTGCTGCTGCAAAAAACGTTTTGCGCTGGCCGAGATCTCGACCATTTCATTTTCCGGCGGGACGTGTTGCAGTTTAAGAGAGGACTGAGAGAGAGAGAAATAGAGAAGGGCAGAGTTGTTTACCAGAAAAGCGTCTGGTTGGCTAGTCTATGCAGGGGGAGGCGAACAGCGAAATAAAGATGTGGAAATATGTTTCTCTACGCTTGCTATAAGATTGCCGTTTAGAACGCTCTTTTTACCAGCGGTGTGATTTTTTGTCTGCAATCAAATTCGAGTGGAGTACTCTTATAATCGCTTTCGAATATTCAGCGGGCTTCTCGAATATTTTTCGAATACTACGCTGACCGCATTTATGCTACGTTGAGAGCGTCTTGATTAAAAACAAAAAAGTATGTTTTCTTTGGCAACACAGCAGCCGAATACTGCTCGATTGTAGCTTCACTCGAGGCCGGTTAAATGCGCTTGCCGTCTGCACAGTGCCGTGTATCCTCGGGAGTACAATACGTCGTATACTGAAATAGAAAAGAAAGCCGGCTCACAGAAGGTAAAAGATGCCAATCCACTGGACGCCAAACCAACGTCTACTGGTGTTTCGGAAAAAAAAAAAAAAAGTCGATTTATTAGCGCTCCGAAACAAATGCACCGCTGTGTCCGAGAAGCTAAATGACGTGAACGTTTGAGAGGAGTTGCGCCACTACTTTCGGAGACAGGCAACCGGATCCCGCTGACGTTCTCTGACAACAGTCGTTTGCGCATGCTTAAACGTTGATAAAAAAAAATGTGGTTGATCCCTCTTATATAGGAATCGGTATAGAACACGAAAGTGAAACGTGTCTTCACAGAAGTAGTGTAATGTTTATTGCACATTGATATATAATGTCTATTGGTGTTTTGTGGCTAAAGCGCCCTTAGGCGTTGATGCACCCACGTTGACGCCTGGTGGCACGTCTCCTCCATCACGACTACCAACGTCGATGACCATGAGCAACCGTCGTGCATATGGAAGCTGCACTACGCTGCACACGCTAGCACAACGCGAAAGACGAAGCACGTAACTGACACACTAATACAACGCGCAAGACAAAGCACGTAACTGAATCGTCAGCGAGTCAAATCAGCGCGTACAGCGCGTCGTAATTGCAGCCTCCGCGATCAACTTCAGAAACATTTTCAGAGCTAATTGCGGAGGCCACGCTCCGCTGTGCTGAGTACGGTGAACGCCACCTAGGTGGCGTTGGTAGTGCTTCTTGATGCCAGCGTCCCTTCGAATGCTGGCATCGAGGCGTCGTAGTGCTGAGACCACCGAAGCGTTCACTGTCGGTGCGCGTTAAGGCCGGAATACATGGAGCGAATAACCGGCGTCCGAGCGAAGAACTTCGTCGGGCGGCGAACGTCCGACGGCCGGCGTCAAGAAATTTGCCGTCCGCAGCCGATCTGCCTGTCCAAACATTTTCGTCGGGCGAACGCCGCCGCCGGAAGCGTCTAGCGCGCAGCGGTGGACGACAGCCAATCAGGAGGCACTAGTTCCGGTCGCAATGCATGCTGGTGTTCCGCGCGCGCGCGCCTTTTCGCGTCGTCTGCAATCGCGTTGGTGTTGCCGTGTCTGCATGTCTCTGCACCGATTGAGTAGTTCCTAGTATGATCTCTCAGGAATCGCGTTGTATTTGTACATGCCATATCCGCTGATCTGCGAGGAAACAGACAAGCAGTGCAAGCTCTCTACAACAACCTTCAACAGAAATCTTCTGATCTCAGAGGCCACATGCTGTCGTCATGCCTATCTCCCGACTTCCCCGATAGATGGCGTTGGCATCGGATATTTCTTTCGCTAGGCTTAGACGCGTTCGAAACGAGAAGCGATCTCGAAAACTACTCAAGGTTATCCATAATACTCTGTCATCGAAGCGGCCTGAGACTAAGCGAAAGCCGTTTACGCAGTCATTTGCTTCCAACTAAGTGAATTCTACAAGGACAACGCCAAATTCAGTTCGAAGCGGGCGGCCGGGACCGCCGCCAACACGGCGGCCAACGCGCGGCGGCGTTCGCCGCATGTATTGCAACACAGCAAACATCCTGCGTCGTGTCGCCGCGTCGTTACTTGACGCGTGAAGTTCGTCGAGAAAGTTCGCTCCATGTATCCCGGGCTTTAGTGTCATAATGCAGTACTTCTCTTTTCTGCTCGTAGGCGGCGGCACCGCCCCGAGCAAGAGCGCGGGTACACGGAGGAGTGTTAGATATATAAGGCGCGTCTGTGTAGCTCTCTGCGAATGCGTTTGTGGCGCAATGGGTTAAACGCTCGGCGATCTATCGTCGCGGACCGAGAGGTCGTGGGTTCGATTCCCAAATTTTGCATGTTTGTGGAACTTTTTCTTCTGGTTTCTTTCTTTGTATTATGTTCTATGACGTATTTCCGTGACGGAAATACGTCAGTGAAGTCTTGGTGGACCCCGGAATAAAACACTTTCGTGTTAAAAAAAAAATGCATATCGAAAATGAAATGCCCCTTGCACACATTTGTGTAACTTAACTGCCGCGCCGGACGCGGCAAGGTCGTTTCGTTGCCGCGTTGCTATACGACAGCCACCATAACGACGGGTACAGTGTGACGGCTGATTCGGTCTCCCATTCAAGCGTGCAGGCGCTTAGCCCGACCAGTTGCCTTGTTTCGAGCTCTTCGACATCTTTACCTTAATCTCAATTCTGAAGTGTACTGCGCGAAATATCCACCCTATGGTGCACTCCAAAAAGTACTTCTTGAGGAGGTTTTCTTTATTCTCTCGAGTAGCATGCCAGGAATTTGGCTAAGCTAACCTCGCCAGCTCCCATTACAACCTTTTCTCTCTCTTTCTCGGCATCGTTCACGTGCGAATCTTCTGTAACAGATTGAGTATAAATATGTTATTATGCGGTCGCCATCCTCTACCAGAGCATCAGGATCGCCTGCCGAGACATTCCCTGCACGCACTGCAGCGGTTGTGGAACATTGATGGAGTACAGAGAAACGTGCAACCGAAAGCGAAGTAATCTAACGTAATCGGCGACTCTTTAGCGTATTTAACGTATGATGGAAGTATTAACTAAAATATTCCGTTTTTTTTTTAAATTTTAATCCTAACTTGGGCCGCAATACTTGTTCACGGATGCAGCCGCGCACGAAGTCGCCGATTATTTGACGCCTCTTGCTTTATTATTTTTTCTGTACATACGCCTTGCGGAAAGTCCACCGAAAAAAAAAAAAAAAGAACAAAAGTTGCTTCAGTTTCCACAGCGTTGCGCTATAGTATATAGTTGTACTGCGAGATCGAGTACGAAACAAGGTATAGAACGCATTCACTTTTGACCCATACGTCTGTTCATGCACTGTGCGTTACTTGACTGCTCGTCTAAGTCCACATGGCTGGTTTCATCGTAACAATTTTCGAACAGTCTCATAGCTGAAGTAGCTGGTTTGCAAGACGAGCTCGACGTCGACTGGCCCAAGCGTCCCTGGTATCACCTGAACCGTTGCGGCTGCACTCGGTGGGTTTTTCCCTTGCGATGTCGAAGGCATTGGCCTCGCTTTCCCCGCTGTCTCGTGACTCTGCGGTGTCTTGCTCGATTTCGAAAACACGCACGTGAACGCGTGCGCGTGAGCCTGGTCTCCGATACATTCATATGTAGAGCAGCAGCTGTTGCAGCCGTGTCTCCAGCTGGTGAGGCGAATAAGTCGCGAATACTCTGTAAATAGCATCGCCCGTGTAAATGACATTGCCTGAACGCTTTACCTGCTCTTGTTTTGACATTAGTGGTGAATCTGTCTTGCATTGAAGGTATTTTTGATATTTTGAGAGTGTAGTTTGCTTAAAACTGACAATCAGTGGTGAGTCTAACTTGCAATCTTAGCATCTTAGCCCTTTTGTTGCTACTGCCACATACTGTGGCTCGTAGACCTTTGTCAAGCTGCCGACAGGAGCTTTTTATCTTGGTAGACCACTCAGATGTTCTGCTTCGATCTGATAGCACTTCTTTTTGGTCATCTGTGCAAGAATTTTTCAAGAGCAATAAAACACCTGCACAAGAAGTTAACGGGGAGAACCGTTACAGATTGAAATACCCTTCTTTCCGCAGGGCGTGGAAGGCCACTTTTCGGTGAGGCCACTTTCCGGCGTGACGCGTATTCTGGAACAGTCACTGTGGGGAAACCTTTTTTAGATTTCGGTGCTCGGCGACTTGACGATATTTAATTTGTAGGCTGGCGTTCCACGCCGTCAGCGAATTCTTGTAATTATTGCAATGACAGCTTGTGTACTGAACAACGTGATCGCTGTCTAAAAAAGAGCCTACAGGCGCCCATCTGCAGACTCTCGATATATAGACAGTCTGTGCAATGCCTATAGTCTATAAGTCCTCAGTTTATGGACTAATTTGACCTTACACTTTCGAACTACTACTGTCCTTTAAAATAATTCCGGCAGAACTAATCTGACAATGACTGTCGACGTTATTGCGATTAGCGTTCAATCAATGTAGTGACACACCGTATTGATGAATGCACCTTTATTTAGAATCTGTAGTCGTTTCGAGATTTCCATTGCTTCGTCTACATGCGACATACACTGTTTTCTCGATCGGCCTACTTTGCTATGACACTCGCTCTCCAGCGTCGACAATGACGGCATGACGATGGGGTGACGGTTTCCTAAATGATGACGATGGTATAAAGCTGACAGCGTGACGCCGACGCCGTGAGGACAATGAGATGACATCGATGGCGTGACAACTGCACGACTGTCACGGCATCAGAGTCGATGCATTAGCTCCTCCTGAGAAGTGGCATAAGGGGGAGGAGTCTGGTGCCTGGCTTCAGAGGCCGGATCAAACAAGCAAAGAGCAGTAATTTGATATTATCTCTCAACCGCACAGCAAACTGGCGTTATTAAGTAGTAGCTGTGAATAGGTTAGACAGAAAAAGTATGAAAGTGACAGTTTCAAAGAAAAGGTGTAACAATGTATAACAATTACGATGTGCAGTCGTAACAATGAACTATAAATGTCTATCGGTACCAGCTAAAGTTCCAACAGTAATCGGGAAATAAAATATTTAGAGTCCACAGTCCAAAGAATCAAAAGTGATGTACAGTAAGCCGGGCGCGTCGACAATCCGTCCACACCGATGCGACTCGTAAGTGGCCCTCGAAGTCGGCGCCTCGACGTCGGCGGCTGGCTTGCACGGCGCCTGGCGGTGTTCGGTGTCGGGACGTGATGTTGGCCGCCTGTTTGCCCGGGAGTTGCTCGGCGTTCATTTATCGTCCCCGGAGCAGACTGGTGAAGTGTCGGATCGGCTCGTTTTTATAAACCTCTCGAGGCGTCCGCATTCACCTCTAGCCGTCCAGACGCACACATGAAAGCATACGCGCTCACACAGGTTCTGGCCGTGGTTCAGGCTCCGCTGGCGGTCACCTTCACCCGCAGGCAATTTAATCACGCACAAAACAATAGCTGCGGACGAAGACGGCTTCACGTAGTCAGGCGTGCTTCCACCGTAGCTCGGACTCTGCTAGCGGTCGTCTTCACCGGCAAGCAATTTAGTCACACAAAACAACAGCCACGTACGCACACAGCTCAACGTGCTCTAGATGTATACCAAAGATCACGTTCGCTACCGTTTACGCGAAAAGGAGCTGTACGTAGTTTTGCGGTTAATTCTTAGAGAAGCGACGCTTAATAGGCGTGTATACTTAGGAGGCGGGTAGGTGGAGAATTAAAGAAATAACGTGACTTTTGTGACAATGACTATTGTATCGGATGACGACGCTGGAGCGACCACGACGGTATGGCAACCAATGCATGACGATGTCAGTGTAAACGGCGGTATAAAGATTGAACGACGGCAGGATGACTTCGATTGAATGACGAAGGAATAACGTCGATGGAAAGACGAAGGTGGTATGACGATGACGGAATAACGAGAGTCGTAGGACGAAACTGGAATGACGTCAATGGAACCACCATGGCAGCATCACGCTGTAGACAACTTGGATCACTGGGTCGGCGTAAGGGCTAGATAAATAGATAGATTCAATGTACCTGAAGTATATGGGTAAAGGATGCTAATTGCATTAAAAAACACGAAAGAGTCAAAGACGTCGTTTAAAAGCCTGCACACACTATGTCAATTGTTTTGATAACGGACAAGACATCGCAGGCAAATTAAAACTGCGTGGGAATACAATATCTTTCTTTTTAAAGCTGTTGAAGCCGTGCGTAATGTGTCTGCTGAATCCCTAAAAAAAAAAAAAAAAAAAAAAACGCCGAGCGAGAGCGTTGCCTAGCAACCACCTCAAGGAGCGGCGTGTGCTTCGCCTCATCTCCGTACCGTGCACATGTTACGTTGGAGAGGGAAGGAGAGCATGCGAGCGCTATGCTTGGGAGAGAGAAAGAGAAAATAATGAGAGCGAGAGAGATAGAGAGAGAGAAATAAATTGTAGCAGCACCAACGAGGCAACGCGCAGAGCTGCTGCCTTTCGCGTTTCCCCGTTTACCCGCGTTCGCGCTGAACGCGGGGTGTCCGTGATGAAGTCCGTGACTGCAGCAGGTGCCTCTGGCGGCGGCTCGGCAGGTTTCGACCAGCCACGCCCCGGCAAGTGTGTAGGTGCAGCTTGGCCGTGACGTCACCGGGGAGATAAAGCTCGGAGCCGCCGCGACGGCGGCAGAATTCTCGTTGACTCTGTGGCGAGTACATGTACCCTTGACATGGGATGACCAAAGAAGATGCGGACACCCAAAGAAGAAGCCGCTCATCTTGAAGCGCGTCGCGCGGCCAAGCGAGAATCTGCGCGTCGACGGCGAGCCGATTCGGAATATCGCACGTGCCTAGCAGCACTTAGCATTTCCTAGCAAAACTTGGCCAAGCCTAGTAAAACCTGGAAGAAAAGCTAGGTCGATCACCAGCTCCGCTGTTTACTGCAGCCTTGCAACACTAGTGCAAGCTGCGCACGTTGTTTTTCCCCCCCACCAAATCCGTATCTGCAGAAAGTTTTCACGTATTCCGTCCTCCTTCTCTTAAGGCCTTTTCTGTGCCCCTCCCTTGCAGAGTAGCATGTGGGCGAATATATCTACGCTGACTATATATATATATATATATATATATATATATATATATATATATACAGGGTGTCCCAGCTATCATGCAGCACCATTTAAAAAAAGAGGAACGGCGTTACATGAAGCAAACATTGTGCGTATTGTTTCCAGTGCAGTGGAGTAGCCGCTAGTAATTTTTTCGTTACTGAGATTTAATTAGTTAATTGTAATTAATTATCTAACTCGAGAAGTAATGTACTCATTATCAAAGTGTCAATGAGAAAATTGTAGAGCGACATGGAAAAACTCCCGATACAGCATTCTGTTGCTCAATACGTGCTTCATAAATGTGTTTTTACGAGTGTGAAAGGAGCCCGCGAATACACGCAGAATTGCCGCTCGACTGGCCGCTCGAGGCGCTTTGCGTGTATTCGCGGACTCCTTTCACGCTCGGAAAAACGCATTTATGTAGCACGTACTGAGCAACAGAAAGCTGTATCGGGAGTTTTTCATGTTGCTCTACAATTTTCTCATTGACACTTCGATAATTAGGACATTACTTCTCGGGTTATATAATTAATTACAATTAACTAATTAAATCTCAGTAACGAAAAACTTCCTGGCGGCTACTCCACTTCACTGGAAACAATACGCACAAGGTTTGCTTCGCGTAACGCCGTTCCTCTTTTTTTTTTTTTTTAAGTCGTGCTGCATGATAGCTGGGACACCCTGTATATAATTACTGTGTGTGTTGTTACGGCGCAACTAAGAGTGGCGCCAAAGTCAGAAGACGACGATTTGACGTGTCGAGGTGTAATCGGTATCGACAGCCATCTTGTTGTACACCGTTGCCTTCCTTGTAAATAGTGTAAATACATCTTTATATGTGACTTCCGCAACGTTACAATACTATTCTCTCTCTTTGTCTTTGATAACGGAGTATTGAGCATCATTCAAATTATGACGCCAAGAAATCTCCTCCCCCCTCCCCCTTTATCTTTCTCTCTCTCGATACGCCTAGGTGGTTCGGCTCGCTTGGATCTCACGTCGAGCGAAAGTGCTGCGTAAAAGCGACCGTTCCGTAGTAGGTGGTATGCAGGCAGCTTACAAAGAAGGCGTCGCGCGTGTTTAGAGAGCCGTGTAGCGTGAGCGTGAGAGCGTTTCGCGCTTACAATTGTCCAAATGCGCGGACCGCTTCTCTTCGAACATGCCGTAAGAGTTCGGGTGCGCGCGCGCACAATTCCCGCAAGCGAGGACCGTGCGGCTCTTCTTTTTTTTTTCTCTTCTATTTCCTCTTACGTAAGCCTCGTTCGAGGAAGAAGAGCTGGGCGTCTGCTCCGTCCGCATCTGGGCGCCGTCAACCGTGGAAGCGGCGCTGCGCTTGGCGTATACGCACCCCGCGTCGCGCTTCGTTTCCAACGTCGGCGCGCTCCGTTAGCTAGACGAGTGCGTATGCTATACACACACAGACAGCCGTCTCGTGTCGTGTCAGCGTTTGAGGGACGATCCGTGCATGCATCCTTCCGTCTATGGTGGAGCAGACTTAAATCGGCGATATCCGCCACGTTTCATTGCTGCTCTCGGTATAACGCTGTCAGTTTCCTTTCGCTGTAGCTGCAAATTGAACCTTAGTGGTATATAGTCGTCCACGTACATGGAGGGCAGTAGAGCGCAGGCGCAGCTTGTTCCTTATTGAGGCGAAAGCCTTATATGCCTCATTAGTCAGTAGACCTTGAGCGAAAACGCATCGACGACGCGAAAGGCATACAAAAAGGCTGCGAACCCTCGACCTTTGGTGGGAGTCGAACCCACCACATTGGCGGCAATTCAGGCGAGGTTAATTAAGGCACATGTAATTAAGATAGTTAAGGCACTCGAATCCACGACCTTGGGTGGGAGTCGAACCCTCCACGCTTGGAATTAAGAGGGATGACTAAACGAAGTACACTAAGCGAACTAAAGGGGATGACTAAGCGAAGTAGACTAAGCGAATTAAGGGGGGATGTACACGTAACGTGTACGTCTTTAATGCACCGGCCTTCAAGTCGTCTTGGGGATGACATAAGAGACCCTGTGAATTTTTGTTTCACTATGAGGGTTTGGAATTCACATTATGGACAGTTCTCACATGTGCCGTCGTGTGTGTTTCCTGACCTCGTAAACCTTCGCGCCGGAGTTCATTCTCGTGATGGTGCCGCGTACAGACTCGGTGGCCCTCAAACCCGGGCCGCGGGCCGCACACGGCCCGCGAATTACTTTCGTGCCGCCCGCTTAACCCTTGTAAATACACACCCCGTTAATTGTCAATATCGGATAGCCAAAGCCTTAGGCAGGGCCATCTGACTACCAGAGCATGCCAGTGTTGGCTTCCCGAGATAATTGCCATGTGGTACTTAGTATGCGGCCCAATGCCTGACGTATTTTCGAGTGCTATGTCATGCTAATCAGGCAGACCGCTCTATTGGAGACCGTCCAACGTTTGTATAGCGAAAAAGAAGGAAATTGTTCTTAGCAGAGAAGGTTGCGTTTGAACGCGGCAGACGTTGCGCAAGCTGCGGCTTTTGCGAAGCGCAACTTTTGCGATGTACGTCGTTTATATATAGTGACACGGGCTTCGTAATACCCTCTCCGATGCGAGTAACTTACGGTGCAAATCATATTTTGACACTTAGTCGGTGAGATCATGTGCCAATAATCTTGCTGAAAGAAGCGTATACTTTTTGTAGATCTGGTAACACGTGACAGGGAAGGAGTATAGGAGCATGTATGGAAAGGCAGACGGTGTACCTTTCCATCGAGTGGCCGTGGTACTGGTATATCACTGTGGGAAGAATAGACCCGTACATGGGAGGCCGCGCCACTTTTCATTGAGCTGAGCAAATGATCTCGTGCAGCGTTTACTTGCCTATATCCTGTTGTTGATTCGTGCTTTTATCGCACACATTCTGTGATCGAGTGTGAAGTTTTTTTTTTTTCTTTGCAAGATTAAATAACAGAGATATTATGTTTTACGTGCCAAAAACCGCGATCTGATTATGAGGCACGCCGTATAGTGAGGGACTCCGGATTACTTTTGACCACCTGGGGTCCTTTAACGTGCACCTAAATCTAAGTGCACAATCGTCCTGGCGTCTCGCCCCTATCGAAATGCTGCCTCCGCGATTGAACGCATGGCCTCGAGGTTAGCAATGCAACGCCATATAGTCGCAAAGCTAGCGCGGCGGGTACTGAAAAATCTAATACTTCGCATATCGAGGTTGCCGCGTTAGTTACCATTGTTCGGCAGATACCGTGTCTCCTGTCTCCACGCCATTATGCATCTCAATATATTGAGAAGCCTAATGTCGTTTTTTTAGACGGGTTGAATTTCTTATTTTTCGCTATAGCTTCGTTCAAAGATTGATTTTTTAAAACGTACGCGATCCATGGACTATGAGGGACGTCGTACACAGGACACCTTCGGGTCAATTTTTTAGCGTGCACCCAAATATGGTACACGAGCATTTTTTGCACTCGCCTTATCCGAATGCTGCGGCAGCGGCCGGGAATTGAACCCGCGACCTCGTGATCAGCAGCAGAACGTCATAGCCACTGCGGCGGTGATCGACGTTTAATTACGACCAACAGCTAAGGAGCCTCAGCGAGTATAGTTGTCAAAATCTGAGGCGGTGACAGGTAGCTGGTGGTTCGGAAATTCGGTGGTGTACCGTCGCCACCAATCTGTCGCCGTTTTATCGTTTTTTCTTTCTGGCTCGCGATGCTTGGTGTCAGTCAAGAGAATATGTTTGGCGTTTAAGTGTATAATTGAAATCATATGTCTTCAACCGAATGAGCCATTATGGCAGTTTACCTTAAGGGTCTAGTGAGGTCATATGAATTCGGGCGGGCTCATCAGTTCTGTTTTACGATATAGACTCGAAGCGGTGAGGAGCAGTGCGTATGACAGCGTAACTAAGTAGGGGAAAACGACGTAGCCACACAGTTTTACCTCTACAATACCAGCAAGCCTATAACCATCCACACTTATGACAGCCTGAGCTCTTTGCAAAAAAAAAAAAAAAAAAAAAAAAAATCGCTTCGAGTTAAGACAAGTATTCCGTGGGCTGTGTAAACTTTTGTGGCAAAAGATAACCCGTGCTGCCATTTTACATATTTTCTTCACGTAGTACCTAGTTCGTTGACACGACACTAAAACAAGCGAATAAAGCGAAAACGAAATCAGTCCTAGCATATTAGGAATTATTGCATTATAGCAGAGTGAAGGGCTCTGGTTAGTTAACCGCCAGCTAAAGGGCAGGAGGCAAAGCGGCGCGCGCTTCAGCACCCAACAGTTGTAACGCATATGGGCTATATAGTAACTGGCTCGGATTCGGACGTCTCTCCATGCATGTATTTTCCCCGCGAGGTGGCCGTTTTAATTACAGACGGACCCGGATATATCGAACACACATATAACGAATTATTGTGTATATACGCAACAGCTGTAAAATGCCCCTTGAAAATATCTGTGTAAAGCTTTTATTTCATATATCGGCATTGCCTATATGTGGAACATTTTTGTGATCCCTATCAGATTCGATATATCTGGGTTCAACTGTAGCCGCGTGTATGCGTGGAGCGCGCCGCGACGTTTGCTCAAGCCTGATCGTTCTCGCAGCTGCTTGATCGTCTGGGCACACGCCGCAAAGTCCTGCATGCGACGGGCTATTCAAATGACAAACACTCTTATCGGTGTCGTTCCCCGTCATATATACGCTGTCTCGGCGTTATGAGTACTAAGCCCCTGTTATTTTTCTTTTTCCCCCTTCGCCCTGCCTGGCTCTGTCGTCATCAGCATTTCCTTGAGTTTCGCCAGGGCTGCGCTTCTCGACCCCCCCCCCCCCCCCCCCCCCCCTTTTCGTTCCCCTACCTCTTTTTTTTTTTTTTTCCTCCGCAGTTCATTGGCGTCATTGCTACGTCAGACTGTGTGACGTAGCACGCGACATCAGAAACGCCTTGCAGCTGCTTTTCCTGCCTGTCGGTCGGTGATATAGCTGGAAGCTTTGCCGGCCAGGCGCGTTATTTAATAACTTGGAACGTTAATGTGCTATAGTTCTGTTGTGAGCATAACTGAAGCACTCGCAAAAATCTTCGTAGCTGCTTCCACTTTGTGGCTGTTTGACGCGGAGACCATCTGTTTGCCCTATATATAAAGAAACGACGGCTTCTGTGAAGATGACATTGCATTTTCTTCTTCTTTTTTATATTGTGGGTTACTTACTTGGGCATTGGTTTGTTGTTATTGCGGGTGGCCTATGCTTGTGCCATTCTAAGCGTGCACCATTGTGCTTTCTGTTTGTGTAATATAGTGCGCAAATAAAGTCATTTTGCGCGCGTGACCTATATATTTGCGCGCGAAACTTACTTTTCGTTGCACGGCTAACCACAAAATTGAACGCACCTGCGGTTGTTGCGTCAGTTTTACTCCATGGGGAAAGATTATGCACTCTTTGGCTGCCAGTACAGCGGTGCCGCGTTTTATGGGGATTTCGTTATCCCGATAAGGATCGCGAATCTCTCGGACTCGCGGTGGTTTTCCTCAAAGCACAACCACTGGCTTGCTGGTTGCGATTCGAGCGTTCAGAGGACGTAATCGGATTTAGTATATACGCAAAAACTGAATTTATGGTCTAGGCAGGCCCTATACCGTTGAATTGCAGGGATGGCTGTTTCAAACGCAAAGTAAGAAAAATGTGGCGGTGCTGTACGTCAGCACACGGCATGGATGTCAATGGTGGCCTCGCAGCAATGTCATTGTTGTGTATAATTGGTTTTTGACTGCAGACGGACACATTCGCTTAAATGTCATGACGGTGTAAATGATCATGATCTTCGTGCTGTGAAATGAGGCCTTGTGTTCTTGTACAGTGAACGAGGGTAACCTTTGCAGCGATATATTGCGGCGATAGTCGTATGTGGACATGAATGTCCGTAACCCGCACCCTGTATCCACGGCAGGCAACTGGTACACTATACGGATAATGACTTTGCGGGTGTCAAAGTTCGAACATATATTGAGCAACGCCGTGTAACTCGACGCGTTCACCAGTTGTGCCGATGCAAGAACTACTCCGGCGCGCTTCGTAAACGAGACAGTGTGTAGCGTGTGGCAGTCATTGCGACATCTCCCCGCTTGGCGGTTCGTCTTCTGTCTTGCTTTTTAGGGATCGAGCGTAACCCGAAGCCTCATGGTTTTGCATTTTTGTCCCGATGTTTTTGTCGCAATGTCTTTGTCACAAATACATCGTGACAAGAACATGTGATAAATGGGATCGCGGAGTCGGCGCCTCCAGCAAGTCAGAAATTCCTGAACAGACAACAAAACCACTTTTAACGTGCACGCAGGTGAAAAATCTTGTCGTACGTCTATATATTTATAATACACGTTGATTAATATCCATGATGAGCTGTGTTGACCTGCACACCTGCTGCGTATCACATCGTCCAACTTGTGGCAGTGAACCCCCGTTGAATACACCATGAACTGATGAGCCCTTGCTCAAATGCTTCGTGCGAGATGTGATAGTAGCTACGTATTGTGCAAGCTTAATTGCATCCGAGAAGCCTTGTCTCTGGAGCCGTATTCGCGTTGGGCGAAGTCGCATCCATGCTAAATCCGAATGCGATGTTCGCGCACAGCTGCGACAGCACTCCCGAAGAAATTCCCTTGAGCGAAGCTCCATAGCTCGGCGCCTGAAGTTTGTGTTAAAAAACGGCCGGGTGTTGTCACCTCTGCCATATATGTGACCGCGAAAGAATGTGAAATATCGGTGTGTGCGGCTTGATTGATACCCGGTTGCGAAAGGAGGATATGTAAACACGGCAAATGCGCCTAATAATTTACTTGAAGGATGCGACAATGGATCGCTTTATCTTATATGTCTTGCGGAAAAGTGAGGAAGGCTGGCTAAGCTAGTCTCATCGGTGTTTCCTCCCCCGACCTCCGTTGTGGTGCCAATTAAGCTTACGTTGCTGCGCGTCGGTCTGTTTATCGAATAGTTTGCATGCAAGTCGCGGTTGCTCGTTCGTCGCATAATCGTCACTCATCTCGTTGTCGTTATGCTGAGATTTGTGACGGATTGCGCCGAACCGCGCGGCGCGTGCATTGCTGCCTGTGATGCACGCGCGCCCGTGCACGAGATCGTCCTTCGCACCGCGGTTTAGCCTCGTTTGGTCGAGAAAAACCGCGCATTGAATTAATGATCCATTTTTGTTGTTGCTGCTTTCGGCGACGCGTCGACAGCTGCTATCTGCTATATAGTATCAGGACAATCCGCGCGGCTCACGCCTCGATTTCCTTGTTCCCCAACTCCTTACGAGCGGACTCATGACGCGAGTGTTTTTTTTTTCTCGTTTTTTTTATTTGGAAGCCACGTGTTATCAATATCTTCCTCGTGGTTGCTTTTATGCGACCTGTGATGGAACGATCTTTGCGCCAGACAACAACGAAGATGATTCGCGTCGCAAACGATCGCCGGATGCTGTTATTGCTGAGGAGCACATGACTATATAGCTCTAAACGTCCTGGTGAGGTTGAGTGCATTTCCCTTTACGAAAGTATTCCACGGTGATGTTACCCGAGCGCGCGTCGTGGAATGAGTCCACTCGCGGCGGCGCTGAGTCGACGAGATGAAGCGATCATTATACACGAGATGGCCGTCGTCTGCCCGGGCCTGTGTGCGACTGCTGCAAGCGTGCCGGCTGCTTTCAGCATGCTCCGAGTGTCGCCCATTGTTTGAGGCGGGGTCATGTCCGCTTCTGGAGCGAGGCAGGCAGACACGCACAGAAGCGCAATGTGCGTTGTTCCGCGCGCGACCAACGATTGACAATAGAAAGCAGATGCTCTCGAAGACCCGTGTACTCTGCCGGCGTGCGCTGGGCTACACGCAGCGGTGCCTTGCGAATGTTTTGTGAAAGGTGCCGAGGAGATATTGACCTTTTCGATGCTTATATTGTGAAGTCCAAATGTGTGCAGAATGCTACTGGTGGGGCTGCTCTCGCTCTCCTCTTCTCACTCACTCACAAGCTCCCAAATTCGCACTTCAGAGCACGCGGTATACGAACACGCCAGCGCAGAGTGTGGCGACGCTATAGTGAGAACATCGGTAAAGCGGCCACCACGCGAACACATTTCTCACAAGGATCCGACGCGAAAGCGTCAAATGACCCATTTAGTGAAAAAGCGAAACGGCACCTAGGGTTCCCATTGGCTGCGACGCCGCGTTACGAGCGCGCCTCGACGGAGCAGAGCGGGCGAAAGGATACACCTGATGCTGCATTAGCGCGCCAGGCGTTGCGTGCGGGAGAGGGCGTCGCCGCGACGCCACGTCACTTTCGCGCTCGCAAGCCTTTGGTATATATTCGCGTTCCTTGTCCGCGCAAGCTCTCGTCTGCGTTCTAACTGCGCTTCGGTAAGGCCAAATCATAGCGCGTCAAGTGTCTCAACGCGCTCGCTTTGCTCGCGTGGAATTCATAACTCGAAGAACCGCTCAGCGGCGTTCAATTGGGCATTAATGCTTTCGCATTCACAGCTCATAAGTGCTTGGGTGTCCTGAGATTTTTTTGGCGTTGTTGCGAGTGGTGTCCCAAGGTAAATATTTTCGTAACTCGAAACTGTGCAAGATAAGCTACCTGTAAAATGCTTCGCACAGCTTTTTTTTTTCTTTTTTTAGAGCGAATCTTTCTTGCTACCTGTAAAATGCTTTGCACAGCGAAGCTTTCTTATCATTTCCCTGACCTGAGGTCAAAACGCCGCGCTCCCGCAACACGTGAAAATCGTGCCAGAAGATGCAGTATAAGCCTTGTATCGGCTTATATAGTGCCTAATTTAGGCCACACATCCTGCACCCTTTCCACACCTGTAAGCGCTTGATAATCAGATCGTGTTTTTGGCATGTAAAACCTCAAGAGTTTTTACTATCATGAATATCTAATCAGCGCTTGTCGGCTGTGGCGTTTGACTAAAGATTGTACGCTACATGTATTACTTCACTGATGTGACTGATCACGCATGCGCATAGAAGCAGGTTATTTAAACCACGACGAAATCGTCAGCACAGGCTCTTTCGGCATTAGCATGAGCAGTTGCGTTTCGCAAATCACTGGAAAAAGGTGCCTTGACCAATCAGTTGGCGTCATCAAACCTATGTAACAGAGAGTGCAGAATACCCTTTCTCTGTGTTGTGAATGGCGCCCCCTCTGGCTATTCGGACAGCTGCGGAACAAGAAACGACCCAGAACCATGGACACTTCGTAATCAGTAAATACAGAGACATGTAGTACATTGTACGTACCATGTGTTGCGTTTCAATGCACCGTTCTCCAAGGCAGGATATACCTGATGTATGTCCACAATTTTTTAAAGCGAGAAACAAGTCGAATATTGATTTCTTAATCCAGCTTATGGCTTATTTTGGTTAATTTTTGCACCAACCGCAGGCTTATGTCTGCATTCTCGCAAACGGCCTAATCATTGGATTACTTTTTGTTTATATGTATATTGACAAAATAAATAAATTAATGCGGCAAGCAGGGACAAAAAAAGCTGCTTTAGTTTAGCCTGACGGGGTCCCATAGTCAATTTAAAAGCCAGTTTGACGCATAAGCGTGTATACATGTAATTAACCGTAATTCACACATGATTATTCTGTGCTTATCCATGTGCTTGGCCACTAAGGGATTCAGCCTGGTTAACCTCCCTGCCTTTCCCTTATGACTTCTATCTCTCTCTCTCTCTCTCTAATTGACGACAATCGTTTGTTCTTGGGGTTTGCAACGGAGAACAAAATAGTTGATAGGTGTCAACCGCCGTGCTTGTTTCTTTCTTTCTTCAACCACGCTATTTCTTTTCGCGGAATCTGAGCAGATAGGTGGCTTATGCACTTCATAATACCAGGCTCAGTATCCTGCTATCGCCGCAAAGGAATGCCCTGTCTTCTTCACCGTACCGCCACTCCACCTCGCTGTCTGGTGAGAAAGCTCCGTCACAGTTACGCATCACAGGAGCGTGACGGGCGCATCGGTTCGCGCGCTTTCGCGCCCGTAGACGGCAAGTTGAGCGTGTCGCGGTTGTGCGTTGCCGTACTCCGCGGTGTTGACGTCACCGTGTAACCCCGCTCCAAAGCGAGCGTCATCTGAGCAGCTGCAGTCGCCGTCACAGCGACGTAACTCGCCAGTCGTGATCACGGTTATATTGTCTCAGGCAGTCACACTTACATGATTGTGATTAAACAAACGTATGCAATGCGTTCTGCGTCCAGGCCGGTCTATCTTCAGGGACATCGAGGTGTTAGGAAAGGGGTTGCCAGTTTATTTGGATTACGAGTAATTAGAGAGGGTATTTGTTACTTTTCAGTACGTTACTTCGTCTAGAAAACATTAAGACGGAAACATTGAAAACATTGCCTCAAATGACGAATTTGCAGACGACGTATCCTGCATGTGCTGATTGTTATAGACACTTTGCGAACTGTGATGGTCACTGCTGAGAAAGAGCGTACATACAATTTTTGCGTAAATATACTTTAATTGCGGGGCAACTATAAGCTTGATTTATGGTCATATTTTACGGCATGACAGATGCCCCTCCACGCCTCATAAACAGAAGAAAAGTGTGTGCTTTACCAGAATATATTCGTAAATACTAAGGCTTGCGATGGAGCTTAGGTATACGCAAGGGCAAGGGAGTCATGCGACAGTAGTTTCAGCGTGACTTGCGCCCTCGTACTGTGGCAAATGAGGTAACTACATAACGAAGGGCCTGAGAGTCACAGGACCATTAGCGACAGCACGGGTGGCCGTTGTTGAACAGTATATACAAGTGTGTAGAATGCGCCTCTAAGTTCTGCTTACTCATTGATGCAAAGCCTTGACTTGCACATTTTTCTGACGCGTAATCCTTTCTGAAGTGTTGATATACGGTGGTGACGCCTTCCACGCACTGCTTGGGCATGCAGAATATTTCATAAGGCCGCGATAATAGTTGGTTGCCAGCGCTGTTATCTGTCTTTCACTTCGTCAGCGTACGTTGCATTGTTGTGCTGCGCAACATGGCTGATTTTGACTGTTTTCCGCAAGAGACCCGTGCAGCGCGACAGTACGTGTTTCTAGCTAGAATTCTGCTGATTGAACGCGACCTGTGGAGACTGTAGCCGCCGCGGTTTCACTTCACCAGCACGGTAGTGAGGCGAAGACAATGCGTGTTTGTGGGGCTCGAGCTGCAGTCAACGGGAAGCTTCTCGTGGTGCTGCAGCTGCGTAGCCACAGACCCTGTTTCGAACACGTGAAAGCAGGCTTGAAGAAAGCGCTGGTTGCCACTGCCCTGCCAACTCGCCCATCGTTCACTCTGCCCCTTCGACGGAAGGATGGTGCCCAGAGGGTAGCGGTATTGCAGCTGTCATTTGGCCCAGTAGGGCACAGTGAATTGATTCGGCAGGATGTTTTCACTTCTCATGCAGACCGAGTTCACGAGGAGTTTCACTACGCCACCGCTACCGCAAAGCGTGTTATTAATAGATAACACTTAGCGGACGGCAGGACAATAATGAATGGTAAGAAGCGTGTTTGTGTTTGCACCAGGACAAAGCCGCTTACCCTCCGACATCGAAAGGCAGAGGAAGATGAGAATGAAAATATTCTACTCTAAGAGTAGGCTTGAGCCAGATGCAGCCCCCAACTTATCCCCAAAATCCACCGCCAAAATACACAATGGCGCGCTGTCTTTGGCATTTACCTCACTGTTGCCTTTGAATCCAAGTACAGCGCCAGGAACTGTATTGTCATGATGGCGCCGACAGGGCCACTGTGCATGGCACTCGGAACGCGGTGACATTTGTAACCTATATTTCTGAGGAAGATCATCACGCTTATACTTTGAAGCGTAACAATAAACAGGAACATAAGAGACAACCATATATTTTTCAGTTTCTTAATGAACGTTTTTCTCATACCGATCAACGAAGTTTGAAGGGGATGGCCAGTGCCTCCATGCCCTCCATGGCCAATGCGCCGATTCGATTACCGCGGACAAATGAAACGTGAACAAGACATTTCGATGTAGAACGTCTCTCGCAAATAACTTTAGAGCACGATCCCTCACTAGTTGCCACTTACCCGGTCGCCTAGTGATGGCACACAAAGCGTACAAACCAAACTCATGTCGTCATTACACGAATTGACGAAAGCGGAAATGAAAGAACGCGTTCTGTTTAGCCGTAACTCGTTCGCGCTTTACACGACGTACGTATATAGTACATCGTGAAAGAGTAACAACGTGTACCGTTTCTGGGACCGGCGCAGTTCTATAGGAACAAGAATCCCCCTGTATAAAAACAAGACGATGCGTGCCGTAGTTAAACCGTCTCGGACTGCATGCTTACTATATTGCTTGCGAACTCTCTTGCGCCCGCATTTTGCTTTGGATCGCGAGACCTCCTTTTTTAAACAGGTTCATGTGCCGGGGCAAGGACGTTCGATTTCCCGGCAGACGCGAACGGCGTCCCGGTCAAGTGTGTCAGCCGACGGCCGATGTAAGGCCGACGTCCATCCTCCGCGTGTCCGTCCACATTTGACAGTGATCGCACGCGCGAACTAAGTTATGGGCCGCGCGGCTGATCCTTGCCTGTCTGGTCGTGAAGCGCGTCGAGATAAGAAGGTTTACCTGTTGTCCAGAAAGGGAGCTCGCAATAGCCGCCCGGTGTTTTCAAAAACCCTTATCTCTCCCCCTGCCCGGTGGTGGCACCGAGATGGCGGTGCCCCTTCGGTGGTTACGGCTCTCTCGCTTTGCCTGCCCAGCAGCCTCTCGGTGGGCGTTCAAATAAAGGTGCAAGTCGAACGTCACGCCGTCGTTATCGCCCTGGATGGCCTGACAATAACATTAATATTCCGTGCCGAAACTTACGACTTAGAAGGTCGTCGCTTTCGATGGACATCGCCTCGGGAAACTACGTGTCTGCGAGTGCTCATGTTCGAAAGCTTGGTGCACTTATGTAAGTGCAAACGCTGATGTTTTGAGTCTTGCCCTGATGTCCCGGTGTTCTCAACGCCTTCCTGGGGTTGCGTATTGGGAGCAAGGGTGAGGTCACGGTACTAACCATGAAAGGAGCTAATCAAAGGAGAGCGGTGACAAATCGCACATGGTCACTACTTAGTCGTGTCATTGCTAATGTTTTTCTTCTTCTTCACTATACGCACCGGTTGCCGGATGGTGTAATGGAGTATTCAGACAAAAGGGTAAAAGCTCGCTTCAAACAGGCGCTGAGAAGTGGTTTGTAATACTTAGTTGCATTGACGCCCATGTTTCTGTAAGTACTTTAACGCGCATTAATTTGATGGAATGCACTGTAGCGACGAGACCATTCGTTGATTACGCTGCTAACGAAGCGTGCTATAGGCACTTGCCAGGGACGGTATAGTTGCGTGGGGATTGGCCGCCATGACTATGAAGGAAATAATTGCTGAAATAGTACCGTGATTTCGCTCGGCAATCCTTAACGAGCGTCGAACGCTTTCTATTTAAACGAGGAACTGAAGTAACTACAGCGAGGAAATCGAGACAGCATCTAAAGACGCTGCCAAGTTCAGAACGGCGACGAGTGAAAGGACTCGTCCGTGCCTTTTGTTGTTCTCATTATTTAACCTAACCCACAGCCAACACCTGCTGCGTTTACAGCGGATCTCGAATAGTAACTCTCGGCGCGCTTTTCGCTGACGCGGAGGATGCACCGAGGCGTGTCCTTTTTTTTTATCCAAAAGCCGTGTTGAAAGTGGTGCTGCATTACGTGGAAGACGTTACATAAATAGAAAAAAGCGCGAGCACGAAACTGAAAGGGGATAGAAACTAGTGCGAGGTGCATCTCTCTCTCTCTCTCTCTCTGTCACACTTTCGCAGCGTTGATAAGCGAATATGCGGGTGAAGGAGTTCAAGAGAGGGAGATTGCGTGAGAGGGGTATCGGGTGTTCCGTTTTTTCCTTTGTTTGCTCCGCTGCTCGCGTGCCCGTCTTCCGCGAAAAAAACGCACTTCATCAAAGGTGGAGGCAGCTGCAGGGCGAGGGTGCGGAGCCCTTGCTCACCTCCTCCGCGAACTTCTCTGTGGGCAACCGGGCGACGACAAAAGGGTGGCAGCCGCGCTACGGTGTAATTGCCTCGGCGGCGGTCTTCGCGTGGCCGCTCGTCAGCTCATCTTCCCTGACGCCACTACTACGCTGCCGAAGCTTCGTCCACAGAGCAGCAGCCAGTGGGTCCCGCGCGTCACGACGACGCCAGTCGGCCTGCCGGCCGACAACGAACGACATTAAAGAACGAGATGAGGAAAACTTCCCCGGGACCTCCCTCTTCTTCTCCGCCGCTAGCGGTGTGGCATTGCGCACGTGCGCCGGTCGCGCTCTCGGAGTGTGTGCGAAGAGTGGAGGGGGGGTTGGAAAGGCCCCCGCGGCGGCGATCGTGCGCCGTGTGCGGAGCAGCCAGAGGCCAGCCCCTCGCGCGACGCTCCTCTTCTCCGACCGACGTTCGACCTTCACATCGGCGAGCGAGCGAGGTGCACCTCTCGGCCCACCTCTCCGCCCGCGGGTCGTGGAGAAGAGAAAACGAAGTAAAAGAAGAGGTTTAGTTGGTTGAGCGGCTCCTCGCCGGCCCGCGGGACAATAAATACAGAGACGGGGGAAAAAAGCAAAAGGCAAACAAGAAAGAAAAAGTGCCAGAGCACACCGGCGGCGATGCAAAAGAACAGCAGCAGCAGACAGGGGAGCCGAGAAGGGAAATAGCGCTGCCGTGGTGGTTGGTGGTGGTGGTGGCGGCGTCTGTCCGCGGTTGGACTGGAGGTGCGCGAGAGAGGAGGACCCAACCCGGAGGCACGAGAAGACTTCGCTTTCGGTCTCGCCGGTCGTCGTCGTCGTCGTGGTGGTGGTTTCTGGCGCGGTGTCTTCGCCGCCGCCGCATTGCGCGCGCGCGCCGCGCGCTTTTCGTTATCGGCTCAGGAGGCGCGTGTAAACAGGAGCGCCACGCTCGAGGCACGCCCGCGTCCCTGGAGCGCCGCGCAGCACTCGACGCGAAGGAGGATGCCTGTCGACGACGCCGTCACATTCTCCCGCAGTACTCGTCGTGCCCGGTGTTGTTGGTCTTGTGATACGCGAAGCCGCCGTCTGCGTTAAGACCATGGAAGTGTCTCGCGCCCATCGCCGTCGGCGGCGGCCGTCCCACCAGCGGCAGAAGCCGAGCAGCATCCGGCTCTGGGATCTCGGGTGGGGCCTTTGGGGAGCGTTCAAGTTCGTGCTGGCATCGCTGCTCGGCGAGCCGCTGCGGCGCGCCCGTCTTCTGACCGCCGGCGACACGCCTTCCTCGCTGACGTCTTCGCCCGAAAAGCAGCAGCAGCAGCAGTCGTCGCGGCGGCGGGTCTCGAAGAGCAGCTCCAAGGCATCCGAAGTATGCGGCCGCTCGTGGAATACGTGGGTGGCGGTGCTGGCCAGTCCTCGCGCGTGGCTGCGCGCCGGCACCGGTTTCGTCTGGTTGCTGGTCTGCCGCTGGACGTCGCTGATCAACTTGACCCTTCGTTGGACCTCCGCTTTCTTGTCGGCACTCAAGGATGCCAAGAGCACACGGTGAGCAGTCTGCAGCCGGTAAATGCGCTGCGCAACGCACCGATAAAAGAAAACGGCAGCGCGGGCACATGGTGCGAGGAATGGCGCTGTTGTTGTTGTTGTGGAAACACTTTGGGCATTTGTTTGTGAAGACGACGGAAGCAATGCTACTTATTTTTTATTTATTTCATTGCTTTCATTGTCATACGGTTTCACTAGCCTGCACCAAGATAGCAGCGGGATCGGGCCGTTGGTTTGTGGAAATAAACTGTCGGGGAAACAATCGAGAGACCGCGACAGGTTGCGTCGAACGGTGATGTTTGTACCTTCGCAACGCGTCCTATCACTATTGCCGGAAAAGGGATATTAGACTGCATGTCACCATTCACAACTTCACGGTACGCCACGCATACCGTGAAGTTGTGAATGTTGAGATGCAGTCTAATATCCCTTTTCCGGCAAATGGGCTCCATTTGTTCGTTCTGAGCTCCAGAACGTTCTGAAGGCCTTCCAGGTTTTTTCTAGCGTGCTTTCGCAAGTACCATTGCTTAATTGCGAGTAAGGTAACATTGTTAAGATGGTTATAGATTCCTAAGGACATTTTCCCAGCCGTCTTTCGTTTTTCTTCTCCGTAGTAATCGAAGGCTTATTCATAAGTTCATAGAGCGTGCCGAAAGAATTGCCGTTAGCAGAACATGCTAGACTGAACAACATGTCTTGATGCAAATGTGACGAAAACGTTTATTGCGCGTTCTTAAGACAGTGAGCTGTTATCGCTGTGAGCGTTCGTGACACATTAACCTGCATGCGTATACCGGCTGCGTATTTATAAGCCGTGTTGTTTGTTTAAATTTGGCTCGTTTAGTTATATGCTCTTTAATGTCGCCCGGACGTCAAATATGTGACATTGCTTAGTCGCAAGCAACGCGGTTAAATCCGTAATTGTTTCCTGCGGGATTTTATTTGATTACATCAAAGCTCCAGTTCCAAAAACATAGAGCCTCTGACGCGGGCCAGGGTTGGGAAAATGATTAATCCTAGAGCGTGTCACCTCGGCATCTTTGGACGTGCCTGCTGAATTGCAGTATGAGCATGCCCAACGCGTCGCGTTTGAGCCAGAGTCTGTACTTGTTCATTAATCGCATTTGCTCTGTCACCCCGTACGTGTTTTTATTCTACGCGATTTCTTTTAATGGGAAACGGATTCACTAAAGATCTATGGCAGATAGCGTAATTCTGTCACGCCTACTGGATTACTTGCAAAGGCGGACGTTACTTGCAGAACGAATCGCAGTGGGATGTAAGTGAATTAACAAAGTTCTACCAGTTAACTTCTTAAATATTCGCTTCATTGGCATATATGTAGCGATTTCGGAATTTAAGCCGCGCCGGGCAGTAGGGAAGTTTTATCTATTTAACGGAAATCCCGTGATTCGCACCCATTCCGAGAAATACGTTCTCAGAATCGGTGGCAAACTACACTGATGTTCCAGCGAACCCGTATCAGCACCACGAAAAAAAAAAAAAAAAGCGCAGTTTTTTGGGTCATGTACCCTGAGGTGAATAGTAAACAAGTTACTTAGTGAAACTCTGTTAATGTGCCATCACACAGCGATTTGTCGTGCAAGTAACGTCTACCTCATCACTTAACGCAGATGGCGTGAAATAATTTCTCCACCTGCCATACGAGATCTTTAGTACGTCAGTTTACATTAAAAAAAAAAAAATGAGTAGTAACACACCTGCTGTAGTGGGCGTTACGTAACGTTTAACGAAAGTAATATGTCATTTCACATTTGCTTCCCCGTTTCGGCCGTTGTACGGAAATAGCGAACACGGTGCGATAAGCAGGCATCTGTAACGACTACTCCGCGGTTCTTTACGCATATGATCTGATATGGGGTAAGTCCTTGCATACTAATTAGGTGATGCTCTAAGTGCCGGCGGCTGTAGCCGCGTTATCGGCCAGGCATGTGCGCACGCATGGTTCAGTATGCGTTACGAATCGGTATGCTCACAGCATGCGGTTCAAAACCGTTTGCGGTGCCGATGCCTCGAAGCAGGAGTCACGTACTAACGTGTGTTCCTTGTCGCGCGACACTGCGATCACGTTTCTTGGCTTTGCTGTTTGGACAGTTGTCTTCAAAAGTGTGCAGGCCGTTGCGCTCTTTTAAACGCTGTTTCTGGGCTCTTCTTTGGGACACTGTTGTTTTGGTGGGATGGCATCGGCTGGCGCTCCAACAGATCTGTCGACGGGGAAGACTCCGACTTATCCGTCGCACCTTTGCGGCTCTGGCGATTCAGTAGGACTATGTTATTGGTACTGTCCCACTGGCATATATGGCAGGGCTTGCAACGGGTCGTTGTCAGCAAGCGCAGTCTGGCCTTTGGAGGTTTTGAAAATGGGGCGGGCCGTGAGATTTAGAGAGGACAACATATAATCTCGGTCCCGGTAGTACAACTTGGGTTCGACATGAAGGCCCACGGACGAACCTTTCTTCAACGAACTATCGCGCTCATTATGAGCTACAAGACGCGACCGCTTTGCCACTTGCTTTCGCGTTGTAGCTCCTTCCGTTACCCCCGCCCCTCTAGCTTCTTTTTTTTTTTTTTTTGCTTAATTAAGCAGGTGTACTATTGAATACTTACTTGATCATGTGTTCCTTCTGTCTGCGAATCGTGTATACTGTACTTTGGGAGTTTAGTGGTCGTCCACTGAGTTCGTTGCATTGTCCAAAACGCTCTTGTTTTAAGCAGTCACACAAACTATACCATTGTGATCTCGAACCGGCAATCACATCTGTTCGTGGAGCAAGATTCTTTTCGCGGAAAGTTTGTTTTCCTGTAAAAATCTCGTGCCATAACTATAGCCTGAAACTCCATGTACGGGGTGATCATTTTTAAGTTTTACGGATTTTTTTGAAAATATATTCTAGTCCTTGAGCTGAATTATTCGGAGAGGCGGACATCATTTGCGCGCGAAATAGTAACACATATTCAACTAATTATAAAAAATCGCTAATTAACTGTTTAAACAAGTAATTTACCGAACATATTGCAATTTACAAATTTTAGCCTGTCAGTTTGCAAAGCCTATCCACTTGGAATGTATTTCCAAGATGACAGAGATATGCGCCATCAAACTCGCCGTAAAAATACTGTTGTTCCACTTAAGTTTTTGACAAAATGCTATTTTATGCATTGAAGCACAAAAGTATAATTGGAACACCCATGCATTTCATCCCGCGGAAATACGAAACTGGTGTAATGCTGGAAATTAATTTCAAGTAGATGCGTCTTGTAAACTCGCCGACTACAATTCGTAAATGGCAGTATGTGCTGTAAAGTAATTAAGAAGATAATTAGTGAATTTTAGTTAATTAGTTGAATGTGTTTCGATTTCTCGTGCTAGTAATGCCCGCCTCTCTGAATAATACAGCACAAGGACAAGAATTACGCTATCTGCGACAGGTGACTGTTAAATATTCTGTAAAACTTAAAAAAAAAAATGAACACGCTGCATATTGTAATGGCAAATTGTCGCGGTAGGCCTCTGTCCGCACGCCTCGCGCACGATGTACCCGTCTGCTGCGGAAAGTTTCCGTCGTTTCGCTACTTCCTCCTGTACGCCGCAGCACTGGCTGGCTGAGCGAGAGCCTACTCCTTCTGTCTTTTTTTTTTTTTTTTTCGTGTCTGTAAGCGTAAACGCGTGATTTCTTTCTTTCTTGTGGTCGCCGAAACGCCCTGCCTGCAAAGGTGTCGCCGAGTGCGCCTTCCGTTAAAGCGAGCGTACAATCTTCGTAAGGGGGGCTTTTACCTTCCATCGCACCCCCCCCTCCCACCAAGGTGCGTGGTGTCATATATTTATTTGCCTCGGCTTATCGTAACGCATTCACCGGTCGCGTTTGCTTTTCCCACGAGAGAGAAAGGTGTTTGTACAGGCCGCGGTGTGGGAGGAAGTTGCTTATTTGTGTCGCTTCAGCACCGTTACACATTCGTGTGAGACGACGGCGAGCTGTTTGCTCGCTTGCGGATTGGTCGCATGCCTGATTTGTACATCTCTGTGTGCGTGGGGTGGCATGTAGTATAACATGCCGTCATGCTCCGCTGCGTCCGGTTACGCAAGCGAGCAGCGGCAAGTAGGTTCTACATTCCTCTTTCTGTTCCGTACCAGATGTGTCGGTTCGGTAGTGTCTTTTTCTTTTGCCTAAAGCTCGACGCGCCGGCACGACCTGTGTTCGATCGTGGGGCGGCGAGCGCGCCGCGTTGACCCAACGCGGGAAGCAACAACAAGCAGCAGCAGTGGTTGGTTGCTGGCGGGGCGCATTTCATAAATCTCGGCGGCGTGCATCAACCCCCCTCCCCTCCCCTGCCGGTTGTCGGTGCACCGAGTGTGCCCTCGGGCGAGTTCCGATTGCCGAGGTCGACATCAGCGATGCGCTCGAGTCCCGGTCGCCGGGCGTCCTCTTCCCGCAGGAGGTTATTTGCATCCGCGTTTTGTGCCGCGTGTGTGTGTGCTCCGCTCGACGAGTTCGGTGCTGCTGCTGCGTGTCGTCATTAGGTTGGCCCGTAATCGACAGGGAATCGTTATTCGCGCCGCTTTCCCGATGCGCGCCGCAAATGAATGCCGCCTTTGTTCCTCCTTTTGTTTTCCTTATCTTTTTTTTTTCTTACCTTTAACCTTGACACCATCACCGTGGTGTGACGCCGTGTATGCGCACGTCCGCCAGTCCATCTTTCCGGCCCCGGGCTTTCACTCCGTTACGGGGGCTGTGTCCCGGTGTGCTACTCTGGACACAGTCGGATTCTTTCGTTTGAGTCGGTGAGCATGAGAGCGCTCGTCAAGCTAAGCAGGCCAGGCAGGATGGTGAACTTTGCGACGGTGATAGAGTAAACACTCCGGGGCACAGGCTGCTAATGTACCAATGGCTTTGAGACAGTCTGAGGGCACACGTGACTGTTCCCGTAGCCCAACGTTGGCTAGCCGCAGATGTCCCCTGTCTCTACATGGAACACTGGCTGCTTTAGAAATTGTGTTGCCTCCGTCCATTGTCTGTCCATTGTCTGCCGGGTGGAATGCGACATCTGGGATCTCCTTTTAACTCTGTATACTGCGGTCTGCATGCACACGAATTGACCTGTGCCCTTCAGTGAGCACACCAGGCATCAAGGACCGCACTAACAGTGGATTGTGCGGTGTCAGTGGTGTGATCGGAGTTCCTGACGATGAACGCCATGAAGATGCTCCTCTTGCGACGAATAGTGGCTCCACGCCACTGGCACTAGCCACACTGTTGGCATTAGCTACCTTGAAATGCGCCTGCCACTCGTGGATCTCGCTGTAGGATTCAGTACAGGCATATCGCTTCCTTTAACGTAACCATACTGATGCATTTTTTATTTACAATACCCGCCGCCACACACTCTTTGCTTTTGACCCGTCTACGCAATAGGGTGGAAGCTATTGTCTGCTTGGTTAGCGAGAACTTTGCTGCTGGCTGATGACAACGTTTTGGATACCTTGGCAGGAGATATCTGCGCTTGCAGAGAAGATCCGCACATTACTTGAATTCTTTTGCGGCACCGATGGATATAGAGTTACTGTATAAGGGGAGCATATACAATAAATTACCGGTAAAGTGTCACTCTAGCGGAGTCTTGCCTCTCTCTTTGTCCCGTGACGTTCCTCCGTGACGTTCTTACTCTCGCAAGCAAACCTTTTTTCTGTCGTCTTCCCCCAGTGTTGTTGTAGACTAGAGGAATCTGCCTCTGGCCGACTTCTTAAAGTAAGCTGTCGTGACATCTCTCTCTCTCTCTCTCTCTCTCTTTGGATTTTTTCGTTAAATAAAGGTCTGAACCTTCGCAAACCTCATGAAAAACACTAGCAAGCTACAGATCGCCCTAATTAATTTACTCTAATACTTGTTTTAGTATCGATACCCAGAAGGTGGGTGAGCCAGAACGTCACGATTCTGGCTCGCTCCGTCCCTCTGATCACTGTGGTTGCCACACCCAACGCAGTCAGACGCGTGCGCCGCGCTCTTTGTTTGTTGATTTTTTTTTTAATGGGCAACACCATCGTACCTAGCTTTATTGCTCGACGTCGGGAAATTTTGCTCCCCGTCGTGGCATCACGATTATCTCGATGACGCCAGGACCGGCAGTTCGAGACAACTTTACTATCTAAATTTACTTGAATACTACATTTGCCTGTTTATATAACTGTTTCCCAACCTTCAATTTTACTTGCGAGATAAGTGCGTCATAGTTGCTACAATTTTGAATGTATGTGTCAGTGGCCTCTCCCTTTCTTGGGACTCATACTACGAGTTCCGCGAGGCGCTGTCTGTCATAGATATCGTACAACTTCACGGTGTCTGTATTTGCTTGTTTCTCGCCTTCCGCGGTATATTAACGCGATGGCTTCGTCGTTAAGCATCGGCGTCTGGCGGAAATAATCATGCCGAACCACATCATCCCGAACCACCCGACCACACAGGCCCTCCACGTGGCGCAAGGCGTTAGCGAACAAAAATTGAATTCTCCAAGTGAAATTCGTCAGAAAAATCGTAAAGTACGACTTAACCACAACCTACAGGCGTGATAGCGTCGGATTGCAATTTGAATATACAAGAAGAAAGCCTGATAAGCAGCCAGGAATATTTAGATGCTATCGCGTTCCACTCTTAAAGGCGAAGCTTAAGCGTCCTCCGATTCTGATGGTGTTTCGCTGTACTTTGGTTCTAGGCAACATTGAGGAGAACGTTGAAACCGAGTCTTTCAAAATTTTGGACACGCGCGCGTCTCGGGGCAACAGCAAACAATTAATAAAATAATTTAAAAAAAAAGGTCCTAGGGCCTTCACATTTTGATATAAGACGGCTTAAATTGCTCCTGTAAAAATTCCTTCCTAGCAATGCATTTGTGCTTAAAAGTGAAGCCGACTTAAAGGGGATCAGTGTACGCTTGGTCTTTAATACCTTCTTTACACGGTCACCCTGAGCGACCATCGACCAGCTGGCTTTCCCACGATTTGTGTTGCAGTGAAGCCTATTCATAAAGAAAAATGTGATGCGAACAGAGCTCGATAATGCTATCGCGTTCCACTCCTTAAGCGTCCTCCAATTTTTATTAGGGTGTTCTCTGACATTAGCTCAGTGGCTTCGGCGTTCTGATGCTCAGAAGAAGGTCGCAGATTGAATTCCCGGCTGCGACGGCCTTATTCGGATGGGGGTTCGGTGCATATGCATGCCTGTACTGAGGTCTTATGCGCACGTTAAAGAACCCCAGGTGGTCGAAATAAGTCCGGAGTCCTCCGTTATGAGGCCTCTCTTACAGCTGCGGTGTTACATTGGGTCGTTAAACCCAATCAATCACGCGTGAGTGTGCCAGTTCGCGCCCAATGAGTGTAATGTATTGATTCACCGATGAGCCCAGCAAGGATTGATTTCTTCAAATAATTTTCGCTATTGTCTCCTGCTCCTCGTCGTCGAAGCTACACTGCGCTATCAAATATTTGCTCGCGCGTTCTGCCTCCCACTGCGAGTGTCAAGAGCTTCTCTAGCGATGATCCATTTTCCATTCGGCTGGAGTTTTTAAATTCCTGGCACGCGCTTGAGTCTGTGAACGCGATCATTTCGCCGTTAATTTCTGTAACGCGTTCAGGCACTGTGCTTCGCGGGTGCTGCGTGTTTTTATCAATGCGGCATTTCTGTGAGAAATACTAGTCGAAATTTGAACTACTGTATCCCTTTACGCTGCGGGTACCTCGGGAAGCGAAGCGAAGCGCTAGCGACGAGCATCGCGCGAGCCGTGTAGAATGAATAAAGTCGGAGAGAGAGAGAGAGAGAGAGAGGAAGGAAGGACGGAAAAAATTTAATGCGCGTGTAGTGGAAGGAACGCTGCCGTGTGCCGTGCGTTTGCGCAGCAGGCACTTTGCTACCGGTGCGGGTCGACGCCGCCGTCGAGATCTGTTGCTTGCCGGGCTGTGTCGTTTTCTTTTTTCCCCCTTTACCGCTTGTACTACGCGCAGTCTAACTTCCCCCACCATGCACTTTCACTTTCCTTGCTTTCCTGCATCTTCCTTTCTTTTTCTTTAGGTTTTTGTTTTGATTTTTCTTTCTTTTTTCCCTTGCCCCGCGAAACGTCGTTTCCACGTACCTCGCGCCGTGACGAGCCTTGGTGGTGGCGAGATGTCTTTTTCTTCTCACTTCGTGCAGCGCCGGGTGCCCGCTTTTCTTTTTTCTCCGTCGCTGTCAGATACGTCCTGTAGCAGTCGTCGCAATGACTGTTTCCCGCTCTGGAGCACCGAGTTGGTGTGAAGTCGAGAGCGTCGCGATGCGCTGCTTTGTCCAGCTGCCTTCTTGAAGTGATGGTTTGGTTTATTGACCCGACGCTGGCGTAATGCGAAAACGCGCTCGTGTACTTGTCGGGTACAACTTAAGTCTGCAGTGAAGCCTCGCCCACGCCCTCATAACCGCCAGTCACTGTCCCTCCGCGAGGCTGCAAATAGTTCGTACGTCAAACTTTCCCTGTTACCTAAATAAGGCGGTAACCACAAAAATAAAATTCATCATCATCATCATCATCATCATCCTATATTTATGTCCACTGCAGGACGAAGGCCTCTCCCTGCGATCTCCAATTATCCCTGTCTTGCGCTAGCGTATTCCAACTTGCGCCTGCGAATTTCCTAACCTCATCATCCCACCTGACTTTCTGCCGTCCTCGACTGCGCTTCCCTTCTCTTGGTATCCATTCTGTAACCCTAATGGTCCACCGATTATTCATCCTACGCATTACATGGCCTGCCCAGCTCCATTTCTTCCGCTTAATGTCAACTAGAATATCGTCTACCCCCGTTTGTTCTCTGATCCACACCGCTCTCTTCCTGTCTCTTAACGTTACTCCTACGATTTTTCGTTCCATTGCTCTTTGTGCGGTCCTTAACTTGTTCTCGAGCTTCTTTGTTAACCTCCAAGTTTCTGCCCCGTATGTTAGCACCGGTAGAATGCAATGATTGTACACTTTTCTTTTCAACGACAGTGGTAAGCTCCCAGTCAGGATTTGGCAATGCCTGCCGTATGCACTCCAACCTAATTTTATTCTTCTGTAAATTTCTTTCTCATGATCAGGGTCCCCTGTGAGTAATTGACCTAGATAAACATATTCCTTTACAGACTCTAGAGGCTGACTGGCGATCCTGAATTCTTGTTCCCTTGCCAGGCTATTGAACATTATGTTTGTCTTCTGCATATTCATCTTCAACCCAATTCTTGCACTTACTCGATGAAGGTCCTCAATCATTTGTTGTAATTCCTCTCCATTGTTGCTCAATAGGACAATGTCATCTGCAAACCGAAGGTTGCTGAGATATTCGCCGTCGATCCTCACTCCTAATCCTTCCCAGTCTAAGAGCTTGAATACTTCTTCTAAGCATGCAGTGAATAGCATTGGAGAGATTGTGTCTCCTTGCCTGACCCCTTTCTTGATAGGTATCTTTCTACTTTTCTTGTGGAGAACCAAGGTAGCTGTGGAATCCTTGTAGATATTTGCTAAGATATTCACGTATGCCTCCTCTACTCCTTGATTACGCAATGCCTCTATGACTGCTGGTATCTCTACTGAATCGAATGCCTTTTCATAATCTATGAAAGCCATATAGAGAGGTTGATTGTACTCCGCAGATTTCTCAATTACCTGATTGATGGCATGGATATGGTCCATCGTAGAATATCCCTTCCTGAAACCAGCCTGTTCTCTTGGTTGACTGAAGTCAAGTGTTGTCCTGATTCTATTGGAAATTATTTTGGTGAATATTTTATACAATACTGAAAGCAAGCTAATGGGTCTGTAATTCTTCAATTCTTTAACGTCTCCCTTCTTATGGATAAGTATAATGTTGGCGTTCTTCCAGCTCTCTGGTACACTTGAAGTTGTGAGGCATTGCGTATAAAGGGCCGCAAGCTTTTCAAGCATGATATCTCCTCCATCTTTGATTAAATCTACTTTTATTCCATCTTCTCCAGGCGCTTATATAAAATTATAAGCGCGCAATTTTATACGTTTTCACTCGTCTATTATAGTGGAACGTACAAGTACGACGCCAGTTTAGAAAAGGTCGTATGACGATAATTTTGTTTGCTTCTGTGATTGGCTGGCGGAGTAACACAACCCCGCGCGGTCCGTGTGCCTTTGTTGCCAACTGCTGTTTTTTAGGTTTATAACGAACCCCACGTGGTTAACGAACCCCACGCGGTCAGAATTAATCCAGAGCCCTCCATGTTGGCGTCTCTCATAGATGCTTTGGAACGTTAAACCCGATGAATTAATTAATATTGGTTGCTTAGGCACATCGCAAGCTCACGCACAGACCGTTGTAGTTGATAAGCGGCATTTGGGTGGCAGCCAGTCGAACGAATCAAACGGGTGTGTTATAAACAGTTGCAGATCGACATTTTTGTTTTTAGAACACCCATCGTAGTGGCGTAGAGGCTATGGCGCTGCGCTGCAAAGCCCAAGGGGGCGGGATCAAATCCCGGCCGCGGCGGTCACCTTTCGACTGTGGTGAAATGCAAGAAAGCCCGTGTATTTGGTGCGCGTTAAAGGGACACTAAAGGTAATAAGTCAAGCTGAAATGTTATATTGATGCTCGAGAACGTCTATGACGTCAGTGTTATCACGAGCAAAGTTTTAGTAATAAGGAAATTGAGGTAAATGCAGGCAGGACACGATTCGCGACTCGCCCGCGACATTCAAGTACTAGTCCGATGACGTAGGCACTCCTCATTAAAATTGATACTAATACTCAACCTCTCCAATTAAAAAAAAAGATAATTGCATTGTATTATAAGATGGAAGAAAATGCTACTTGTTCAACAGTTTTATTCGATGTTTAGAAATAGAATTCCTTCACGTTACCTTTGACAAGGACGCGGCCGGTTTCGTTTTCGCTCGACTCTGCGTAGCCCGCCCGCCTTTCGCGTATCAGTAGTTTCATGACGGTTTAGTGCTGCGCAGGTTTTGCTAACTCGCGAAACTCACACAAATCGCAAGTAGCAGAGAACTGCACCTCCATGTGATGTCGCGGGATGCCCGAACTATACCCGAACGGCCCACGCCACTTGTCCGGAAGCTACAGCAGCGGCGAATCCTACGCTCGAGCTTCAGTGTTCTAGTACGCTGTACTCGAGCCATCTGTATTGGCTCGGTTTCCCCCATGGCTACACAAGGTAGATATACCTGGTAGCGAAGCTTCCATAGAAGCCCATACGTTCAAAACATGGTTGCTTACCCGCGGTTCATGGGGCTTAGCGCCATCTATGTGTGGAGGGAACACTTCCGGCGGAAGAAAAAATAATTTGACGTCATATCCGTCAAAAACAGAAGTGACGTCATTTTGTTTTCATAGGCGCGAAATTTGTTTTTGGAGGCCTGCCATTAGAGATGTATATTAAAATGCCCCGCCATTCGACTTCATGGGCGTTCCGACTTTTCAGCGCGAAAAGCGATGCCGGAAAAGATCAGCCGTACGGGTGCCGAAATTGCGTCGCTGCACAGAACATACTTTCTTTGGAGGCCGACGAACACTTTGGGCGTAGATTGCGTAGACTGCTCGTCCTTTCGTCGGACGCCAAGCCCGTCGGCCAGCGCTGTTGCACGAAAACAACTAAACAAGTATCTGACGGTCGCTACGATTACTTTTGACTGCACAGGTTAAGAAACAATAAAACTACCCGCGTCACCTAATTCAGACAAACGTCGACATGCAATACAACATATGTGAGGGGGGCGTATTGTAACAGGTGAACTTTACGAGCGCGCCTTTCCACGCACTCCAAGAGTTGCATGGCATTGCAAGTGATAGCGGCGTCAACGCCCACCACTATCGATGGGAGCTCTCACGGTGGGCCCTGAAAAAAGGTATATATTGATAATGATCTAGTAAAACACAGTTGTATCTTTTCTCGCCATGCATATATAAAATGTATTAGGAATTTTATTTTCGTTGAATGAATCTAACTGCGTCTCGCTGTAATTTAAAAACGATTTTTTTGCCTAGTGTTTATTCCCCCCAAACATAGTCGCGCTTCAATCTCTGCTCCCATAATCACCCTTGCTGATGTCGGTGACAATTGGTTCTGAACCGCTTTTCGCCCGAAGCTTCGCGACCTATGTGGATCGACCTTGGGCTACACTCTAAAAACAGTTGCACCCTTTGGGGCGTATTTTTGCCACAATAATCGTCATCTGACTTGCGTGGCTTTCCTTTCTTTAACGCTGTGCGCCCGGCACTTCTCGGTCACGAACGACAAGAGCGTTATCAGCGTGACACAGCGTTCTCGACAGGAAAGTAGCAAGTGCAAAGTTTTCAAGATAGGAAACGCAAGCAAGACGGATGACGATTATTGTTGTGGGGCAAAAATGCACCCCAAAGGGTGCAACTGTATTTAGAGTGTACGTGCCTGCGTATTGGTCAAAATACCGTAGCGCCATCTGTCGGGCGCCGTTTTACTCACCGACGGCAGTAAAGGGCGGTGATAGCGTATGCAACGCCACCACTCCCCCACTGGGGGCGGGCGATTTGAATTGCACTAAAGGTATGCGGACCCTTCAGACGCGATTTTCTCTTAAACTAAGTCGTTTCTTTGTACGGAACAAGTGCTGCGGGGTTTATGGAATGACATTTTAACACCCCATATTAACTTAATATTGTTACGGAGAAAGATAGGTTTTGACGCATGTGTGCAGGAATAACCAAGAGCAGTTCAGGACCGTCAGGGTGCATGCCTTTAGTGTCCTTCTAAAGAAACCCAGGGGTCAAAATTAATGCGGAGTCCGGCACTTTTTGAACATAGTAAAAAAAAAAAGAAAAAAGAACCCGTTGCCAATTTGTTAACGAGGCTCCTGTCAACATATGAGCCAAATATTATTGCGCTGCATGCTGCAGGGAATTTACAATCTCATGTAAATGTCATCATAGAAAGCTGATCGAAACCACTTGGCAGACTAACGCTACTTCCCGATTCCGTGATTGCGAGAACATTCTCAGTTAAAATCATTTCATCTTTGCACTGTGCAATAGATGTGTCTGCTGCGTGTGGCCTCCGAGATGGCAGTGACATGCTGCATAGCCTAGTGTATCGCAACTGCCACGAGGTGCCATGATGAGCCCTTTCGCCACCGTGACACTCAACTTTTGTCCGGGGCTTTGCCCTCTTGGTTTCTCAGCTGTGTAGCTTCCAGTATGCTGGTGGAGACGAAAAGAGAGACCACCAGGTATCGGTGCGGAAAGTCCACTTATACTTTAAGGATTCGAAAAATTTTTGCCCCATGAGATTCGTGGGATGATGGAATTTAATAGTAATGATTAGTTAAAAAAGTGTTTAAGGGCCCCGTTAAATGATAGTTTCCCCTGTATAATGCGACCAAAATAAATGTAGTGGTAAGATTTACAATTGGCTTCTAAGTTTTCAGATGAATAATTTATCTGTATTAAAACTAGGTTAGAAAGCTAAGTAGGGGCTGTTACTCCCTATATGCTGTGCTGTACTGCATCATATGAACATAGCAGTGGGGAAGAGAGGACGACTCCAAGAGAAATCAAAGCATGAAACCAAAAGTTAAGGTTACACTCCACACACAGCTCCCATCTTCAGCAGTTAATGCCTTTGCATTTCTAACACAGTATGGCCTTCCTTCTTATGGTGGTCACGTCTTGCACTACATTTCTTTCCTCGTTGGTACCTGTCCTTATCACTAATAGTTTGCAGCCTACATTGGCAATGATTATGAGGGCAGGCCTAAGCGATGGCTATTCTCTTGTGAACCACCGTCCTGTTCTCAAGGTCGTTTCCTTGAGTGCACTGGTGATAGTTGACTGCTGATGTATTGAACACAGGATTATATTAGTGCAGCTTGTAATTGAGCATGTACCTTCTTATTCTAGCATTTCTCAAATGACCTTCTTGATTGTCTGTAGTTGTACTATGGTACTGCTTGCTTCCTTATTGCATGTACTTTGCTATTCTAGAGTGGCCTGTTCTAAGAGGATTCACAGGCTAGCAAGGAACTCTGACAGAAGATATAAAATGTTTTTTTTGCGCTCTCTGGCAAGCTTTAGCAGAACTATTCTTGCAACCACTGAGATGTGTGCAGCTTATAATTTGAATGACACCTACAAACGAGAGGTTGTTGCACTCTTTAAATGAATGATGCTCTTACCGGTGGCTAAATTACTTTCTTGTAACCTCTGCACATATGGCTCATTAAGGCTTTGTTAAAAGAAGTTGATGCTTACTGGGACATTAAGTTACAGGTTCCTGTCACGTACCTGTATTTTGTCCTTGAAATATTTTTGACCTAAAGAACTGCTGACTGCATCTGTAATAGATGATCATTCCTTCTACTCTTTTCTTAGCTTAGATGCATTCCTTTCATTCTGTGAAACTCTATTGTTGACATGCTGTCATTCACTGATGGCTAGGTGCAACTAAGGAAAGCTTGTAAGGTCAGTTCTGTTGTGAAGATGCACTGGACAAATTGGAAGGAGACAGGATAAGGCTCACTCGTAATTTTAATGCACCAGTTAACACTTCTCTCATACAGAAGATGAAAGCCTGAGACTTTGGAGCAACGTCTTCACTGTTGTCCGAGCTAGTCATCACTATTTCTCAAGTAGGCAGCATTGCTTATCCCCACCAGTGTTGTTACACCTGGCTTTGCACCTTGGCTGCAAGCCATGCCAAAAGTGATAATATTTAATTTGATCGGCTAATTTGAAGCCATCTTGCGCTAGAAGTGGACTAGAATGTACAGCCTCCCGCATCTTTAGCTATATCGCACGAGAACACTATAATGTGGGCATACGTCGTCCTGAAGGGAACATCGCATTAGACGACTTTTGCACAGGAGAGTGCTTAGTGCACTTGAGAGTACTTCTGCCGGTCTCGCTGATTATTGCCGCTTAAAAGCGCTCAAATGACGCGTGATAGGTGCTCGTGCTATATAGCTAAAAATGCGGGAGGCTGTACACACTATCAAAAGCTTTGTATGCATTCCAGGAAAAACAAATTACAGCAGAACTATCTCGCGATGACTGTTGATGGTAATGCAGTTAGCATTGCTGACACACCATATTTCTGAAGTCATGTTTATTTAACATCTGGATTGGTCATTCTGAGACTAATGTTGGTTCTGCTATATCTGACTTACTCCAGCGTCATCCCACTTTGCTATGGTACTTGCAATGCTCATAGGCGACTTTGGCAAGCGTGATAACGATGACTTCATGATGCCGATGGAGTGGTGATGATGAAATGAGGAAGAAGAAATTACTTTGATAGAACGACAAAGGCAGTATGACAACAACGGCATCACGACAATGAGATGACGATTCTTTATTGATGATGATGATGATGGTATAATGGCGACACCGTGACGGCAACAACGTAAGGACAACGGGATGATGAAGAGTCATCATCATCATCAATCTATATTTATGTCCAGAGCAGGACGAAGGCCTCTCCCTGCGATCCAATTACCCCTGTCTTGCGCTAGCTGATTCCAACTTGTGCATGCAAATTTCCTAACTTCATCACCCCACCTAGTTTTCTGCCGTCCTCAACTGCGCTTCCCTTCTCTTGGTATTCATTCTGTAACTCTAATAGTCCACCGGTTATCCATCCTATGCATTACATGGCCTGCCCAGCTCCATTTTTTTCTCTTAATGTCAACTAGAATATCGACTATCCCCGTTTGCTCTCTGATCCACAGCGCTCTCTTCCTGTCTCTTAACGTTAGGCCTAACATTTTTCGTTCCATCGCCCTTTGCGCGGTCCTTAACGTGTTCTCGAGCTTCTTTGTTAACCTCCAAGTTTATGCCCCATATGTTAGCACTGGTAGAATGACGAAGAGTGTGCGACAACAAATGGATGATAGAACTGGAATGACGACGATGACATGAACACGATGGCATGACGACGACGGTATGACAACAAATGCATGGTAGTGACTCTCCGACGACGATGGCATGACGACGATGGCATATTACAATTGAATGATGACAGCATGATTATGATAGAATGATGAATAAGGAATGACGCCGATGGATTGACAAAGGAGGTATGATGGCGACAGCAGGAAGACAATGAGATGATGACATTACTGAAGTAATGGTGATGGTAAAATGACAGCATGACGGTGAGGGCATCACGACAATGGTATCACAACGACTGTTTGATCATAATGGCGTGACGGCAGTATGACAAGGGTCAGGTGTTGAAGTTAGAATGACTACAATGGAGCAACCGCGGCGGCGTCACAACGGCGGTATGACAACGAATGCACGACGACAATGGAATTAAGATAAGTGTATTTTGACAATGGCGGGCGATGGCTGTACCATAAAGCTTTTATGACGACGGCGGCATGATGAGAGGCGCATGATGAAGCTGGAGTGATGCTGATAACACAACTACGATACGGCATCGGATGCGAGATAGCGACTGTCTTTTTTTTTTTTGACGACCACGCAATGACGACAATGGCATGACAACAGCAGCATAATCACGATTGTATGACAAGTCTCATTATGATAAAATGACAAAGGCAGTATGATGATGTCTGTGGGACGGTGATGGCATAACGACGACGGCATGATGACAGTCGGATGAAGTTATAATGATGCTGATGAAATGACCGCAATGGCATTACGACGATGGCATGACAGCGATATGACGACATATCGCTGTATGACAGCCTGTATGACGACGATGGTGTGACGACGACAGCATGAAGAGTCGGATGACGAAGCTGGAGTGTGAGTGAAACGACCACGACATCATCACGACGAGGGTGTGACAACAAATGCATGATGATTTTATGACAAATGTATAGCGATGTTGTCATGATGGTGACGGCATCAAGAGCCGGATGGCAAAGGTATAAGGACGACGATGCAACGACCATGAGTCATCACAACCACAATCCGTTCGATGATGACGATGACTGCATGACGAGATTCAAATCGCAAACCATGACGGCATCATGACCACAAGTGCATACGTAGTGGCCCAAGCTGGTAGACAACTTTGGCCACTGTGTCAGCTTAAGAGGTTAGATAGATAGATAAATGGGCTGAAAACGGCTGAAGTAGGCAAAGACTGCTATTCACCTTAAAAAGATGTTGGTGGTATCCTTGGGATGTCTTGTAAAATATATTTGAAATGAAAAGTGTGATGCATGACAAAATGCTGCCATTTAGCAATGTTTCATAAAAGATTTAGGTCTCCGTGGCTTACTTCACATCCGATAGATGGCTCCCCATCCCAATTGCTAGCTTTATAGATGACCAGGCAACATGTTATGTTTTCTCAGAGCTGGCCTTGACATTATCTTGGTGGCACGCACTCTGGAAGAGGTTACTTTCCATGGACAGCCGTCTGTTATCATTGTAGGCTGCTTTACGGCTTGCAGGTTATGGAGCACATGGGCTATATGATGCATTAATATTTGTTTTGTGCAGAGGTTTGCCTTCCAAGTTCCTTCAAGGTTTCCTTTGGTATCTTTCCATTGCAAGCTCTATGGCTTTTTGCATCGGTTCTTTAACTGACTGCATAAGTCAAACATTACTGTAACACATCCTTGGGATTTCCACTTTCACCAGTGTGCATGAGATTGATGCACATCACCGCAATGACATTGAAGTTTGTTGTCAAGGGGCATTAGGATACTTAGATGCAGATATTGCTGCAGCATGTTTAATTGGCTAAATGGATGTAACACGGTACTTTCCAAGCAATCAACCTAATACTTTTTCTTGATGTTTGACTTCATGTGTTTGACTCCACTGTTTTCACTGGACTAAAGCTGAAGGAACGTGCATTCACTGACTGCTAGTACTTTAGATAGTGCCAATAAAATAACATTGCTACACAGTTAAACAAAATGAGTTTGGAGATGCTTCGTACAAGGTCACAAGCAGCTACTGGCCGTACCCATGGCTACAGGCAGCACAAAACAGACAGGAAGACAAGGGTATTTTGGTTTGTTTTGCGCTCAATGTAGCCGAGAGCATGTACGAACTAGCATAATTTGCAGTATTTACTGGCAGTGTGTTTCTTAGCATGTATTATTTTCTTCATGCACTTTAACACACTGCTTATATAAAAATTGTATTAGATCTGCTTTCTTCATTTGGCTTCTTTTTGGGGGGCTTGGGTCTTTCTTTGCAAAGTAAAGGATGTTAGAGGTCATAGTGCTGTAAAAAAAAAAAAAAAAAAAATTGGACTTGTGAATTTTCTTTTTTTTTGTTGCTGGTCAACCTCTACAAAGCAATTAAATGCTTTGGCTTTCTAATAATCAACAATAATCTGTTATTTGCTTTTATCCATTTATCTTTTATTCGTGTATCTTTTATTTCTCTTATTCCCTTCCTTTAAAAGAGGCAGCTTGCTTGTAAGGCAAACTGGTGAAACTCGTCGTGCGCGTGGACACACCAGCTGTGCCATGCAGAATTGTTTGTCTAGGGACAGCATCCATGCAACTGCGCAGCTGGTTTTTGTAAGAGTTTTCTTTAGGTCACAGGTGTGGGTTCTGCTTATTAGCTTCAGACGTGCTTACACTTGGGAGCAGAAGGTGAAAGTGTGAGAGAACACAGAGAATTAGTGGGGTGGGTTGAGGGGGCAGGGAGGAAGCTGCCTGAACAGAGAGCCGTAACACCTGTGTGGCAGATCTGTCAGTAGCAAGCGACAGGCTAGAAGGGAGAGAGAGGAGCGAAGAGAGGGGTCAGAATGAAAACATAGAAACACAGTGACAGCTCGTTGGAAACCAGCCAAGAACAGATGTTATGGCACGAGTGTGTTATGGGCTGTGGAGTAGTGGTTTGTGTGGGGTTTATTTTTTGTGAATGGTTAGCAACCGGCCATGGAAAAACGTGTGGTCAAAAAGTAAGGTTTTTGTTTATTTTTTTGCCAAATAGCTTTACATGCAGCTCGTATGTTAAGCACTCGGAGGACTAGAGATCTGTTGCATTCTTGTACACCACTGCCTGACTAATACTGAACATATAGAAGTATGCAGGATTCCTCTTTATTTCTTCTTTTGTCTATTGTTACAGTATGTTTTTGTCAATAGGTTCATTTGGCACTTGTTAAAGCTTTTCTAGACCACCCTTCGCTGTCATTCATTTTCTTTTTTTTTTTTAACCTGACAAAGGGTGCTGTTTTTACCATATGGTGCACTTGTTTGTGCAAGGGGTTCGAGTGTGTTCTTATCATGCTTAGCAAATTATTGTCCTCTTGAATAAATGTTTGGTTGCAACAGATAATGACTTGTTTCCTAATACATGCTAGTGGTGCCCTTTCAAGTCTGTTGCTGTGCTTTGTCTGGGGCATATATTTGATAACAGCTACATTGGCAATGTTCATACGACTTCAATTATTCAAGTGTGTTAACTAGTGATGCATGAAGTCATCTGACAGGACAGCGATCATTGAAACAGAGAAAGGCATAAGAAAATCTTTCATTGTAAGCTGACATAGGTTTGTGTTCTTGGAAAGATTGGTGGCTAAAAAAAAAAACATTGAAGTTGAGTTGGTCGGATTCTTCTAACACTGGCGTTCGGCTCTGCTTTATGACAGCCTGGTTATATTGACACGTGTACTTGTTTATCTTTCTCGGGTGACTGCGTTTCACCGCTTAACAAATGTTATCGCTCAGTGCAAATGCGCCTGCATGTATCGGAAGTTTCTTGAATGTTATCGATTGTTCTATCCACTGTCTGTTGTCGCCAAACCTTGTGTAATCCGAGTGCATGTATGCACGACGCGAATTGTGTAGCACTTTTTGGAAGACACGCGGGTACCAGCGGTTACTGTGGAACCTTCGATGACTCCTGTGTAAAAGCCGATGCACTTCACCCGCAGATCAGATTTTTGCCAATGGCCGACTGTGTTCACCGCTATCGTTGTGCTTTGAGTGTAGCCTATTTTTCTGGGCACAGGTTCGCCCAATAAACAGTTTCACCATTCAGTTTTGCTACTGTATTCTTGACTGTCACTACAACGTGACAATATGGACTCTTTTGGGATGCGATGCAGGCAGCATTGCTGAGTGTTCTCTGGTGAAAAACATAACGCCCACCAACAATTAAAGCACTATAATATTCCAGTGCTTTTTTTTTTGTTTAAATCCTTGTGGCATGTTTTAAGTACTTTAAATCCCATAATCAGTGCTCCACTTCAAATTAATGTGGCATTGATCTCTGTGCTGGGTAAAGTGACCAAGTTATCAACAGTGGTCAAACAAGGGATGTTGCTGGAGCCAACATTTCAACAAGGCGACTTGTTCAAGAACTGTTGATTGATAAGAACGAGCCCCCTTGTCAAAACAGGCAGCTAACAACATACTGGGGACTTCCTCGAGAATTCGAGCCTCACCACCTGGCTGCTCTGTAACCTAACAGTGCCAGTGTGTCAAGCTGTCTTGAGGAAGTCGCTTCACAAGCTAATTATGGATGAACTTTTACCTAGTTGCTCTGTTGTATATATGTAAACACATAGTTCCCTTTTTTTTACTTTATCGTCATTCAGGTGTCGGCAGACGGTGCTAGACAGTCACAGTGTGGTCATCAGTAATTTCCTTCCCTGCCTCTTTCCTTGTTTTATTCCAATAAACTACCAATTACTACACCTATTGTTCAACTACTGTTGATCACTTCGAGTCTCCATCTTGCTGTGAACGTCTTGTCTTGTAAAGTTACTAAGTGTGACTGGCTTCTGTCTTGCTGCAGACGCCTTGAGGAAGAGCTGCAAGGCCACGTGCGGGAGTCTGCGCATCGAGAGGTCTGCAAGGATGGAGGCAAGAGCTGCGCCCACTGTAACTCAACCTTCAATCTTCTCTTCAACCGAAAGCTGGTGTGTCGGGAGTGCGGCCTCTTTGTGTGCCGTGACTGTGCCACGTATGACTCTCGAGACCGGGGATGGTACTGTCGCCTCTGTGAACAGCAGAGGTAAGGGCCTGCCAGAGAACTGTATTCCTCCTTTCTGCTCATTGCTGGCTAAGTGGGAAGAAAAAAAAATGAAGAGATGAGAGAAACAGGCTGTATGTTGAAGAATTAAATTGGATTGGCCCAAGTTTGGGAAGATCAACACTTATCACAAGGTTTTCAAAGTTTCCGGGCCACTGAGTGAAAAATGAGATAACACTAGACAATGAAACTGTCCTTGCAATGGAAGCTTGAAAACAGTGGAGTTTAGGCGCACTGCCCTCGATTACTTTGAAACTCCAGTATTGCTACAAAAGCCCCAGTGCATGGCTGCTCTAGGCTTCTAATTCTTTACAATGTTTTCTGTTGGCAGCTCTTCCTGTAGCCTATGTGTTAGAAGCTGCTGACTGTCCTTTTTTTTTTTTTTTTTCACACTTGCTTTCATGCTGAAGAATCCTGTATACTCTATGCACTACAGTGCAATCCAGTTATAATGCACAACAGCGTTCAGAAATCCATCATAGCTAAACTTTCAGTTCCCATTGTATAATATTTGCAGGTTCTGTATTGTAGTTTTTTTTTTGTTTACCTGCTGTGGTGGTGTAGTGGCTTTGGCGTTACACTACTAAGCCTGAGGGCGCAGGATTAAATCTCTGCTGCAGCAGCTGCATTTTGATGGGGGCAAAATGCAAAAATGTATGTGTACCATGTATTGGGTGCATGTCGAAGAACCTCAGGTGGCCAGAATAACCTTGAATCTCCCACTCCAGCATGCCTCATAATCAGATTGTGGCTTTGGCATGTAAAACCACAGAATTTAATTTTTAAAATTTTAGTTTTGTGCTTGACGATTTAGTAGTGTTGTCTGCAAGTGGCAGCCAGCTCTTCTATGCACTGTCAGCTCTTCTATTCCTGAATGCTGCATAAAGCACCACAAGTAGGCAGTTGTATGCCTTGACTTTGCAGCTGTCGCAAGAAGCCTTGCTTCTATTTGCTTTGAGCTAATGCGAAGCCAAGAATGTTAAATGTGACTGACTCTCATACATGATAAATCTTTACAGTGGCATTGTTATGAGACTATTATGCTGTTTTTCCTTGCCATCAATTGCCAGCATGATCTGTACTTTGGCATTGCATGTTTTGGCCTTACTTACAAGCTGCTGAATGTGATTCGAGAGTTCTCAAGTGAGCTTGTGTAAATAGGGAATGACTCTCTCCTTCAGGAGCCTGCGTGCACAGTCCTGCGAATGGTTTTATGATAATGTGAAGGTCAAATTCAACCATTTTGGAAGCACCAAGGTCCTGCTCTCTCTCTATGGTCCAAAGAAAACAGGCGAGTTTGCTTTACATTATTGCAAGGCTGTCCTGCCCAGAGTTGCATGCTATGTGGCATGAGCAAGAAGTTGCGTTGCTGTTTTTCAAATTGCTCGTAATGGTGGATCGTTTCCAAGGGCTCTACTTTTGCATATGTTACATGAACATTGTGTTTTAGAACATCGTACTCCTGATAAAAATTCTAGCACATAAGAATGAAAAGGATGCTTCACTTTTGGTTGCATAACAAAATAAGGTTTGCTGATAAATGTTTGTCACAAAGTGGCACATTACTGAACTGTGACAATTTCTTGTGATGTTGTGGGATGAGAATTCATTCAATGTTTACCTCTTACTGGCAGCACTGTAGAATATGAGATGGCAACCTGAAACTGATAAATGTGTTGGCCTTTAGACAGTTTACATTGTCACATTACAACAAGATAAGTCTGCCTGTTTCCTTTGTGGTTTGCAGTAGTTTTTTTTTTTTAGAACATAGGTAATGAACTCTGAGTTGCCACTAATGCTTCCAACAGCTTCACAATTACAGTTCTATAGCTTTCTTGCGAGTAGACCTTTAGCATTGCTTGGGGGCTCCTGGCTGCCTGTAGGCAAGTAAGCATCCCAGGACTCGAACAATTTATTTCTATATTTGAAATTATAGTTTCTGACTCTATTTTTAGTTGATCTAAATTCTTGCAGTGTTTCTTTTTTTTTTTTTATCCTGCAGACAAAGGATCTGACTTGGGAGCAACGGAACAAGAAGAATCTGATGTTCAGCAACATGTGGAATCTGTAATCGAGAGCCTCCTAGGCGAATCTCTAGATTCTGCCTCTGTGAGTCGTCTCTACAGGCACCCTCTTTGTGAGTGTTTTTAAGCTCTTGCAGTAACCTTTTTTTCTTTCTTTCTTTTTTTTTGCGTGTGCGATTTTACTTCACTTATTTTTTTGTCTGCCTTTCTGTCTTTTACATAATGTATTCAGATTTTTTTTTTTTTTTGCTTGTTACTCACAGATGAAAAGACCTTTGCTGATCACCGTGATAAGCTCTTAGAGGGTGTTTCTCAATTTACACGAGCCCTTCTTATTGCCTTGCAAGGTGAGTGTAAAGCCTTTTTTTTCCCCATTTTTCTTTTTCTTTTTTTTAGTGTTTTTAAGCATGTACTTTCTATTAGTGACACGAACTACTGCACACTGCAGCAATGCTTGTTAACATGGTTATGGATTGTAAGCCACTAGTTATCTTTAGTAACTACAAACGTAGAACATGAACAAGTTTCAACAGACAGAACTGCTCTGTCATGATCCTGCATTAGTGAGCACTTATGACACATGGGAGCTTTGTTCTATAGAGAGGTACAACACCACATGTTCATAAGGTCATGCGTAAGATGTGTTCCTGTTAACATTTTTTTCTATTTGCGTTTCACTTTATGCTGATGGCACATAAGCATTTTCTGTGACTTATGAAAAATAGTACGGCTTGTTGCAGGGCTTGACAGTGTTGTGGCGCCATATAGGCTTGCCGGACTAATTTTTGTAGGCCTTAGTTTTCCTTTTTGGAGATGGATTGATAGACCTGTCGCAGTATGGTAACGCTAAACAAACAATTCAGTGCTCATAACATTAAAATTACATAAACCCTTTTCTTGTCTAGTATTATAAACATTGTACTGTTGTAAGGAATGTGCGAAGAGCTGGTTTAGAGTTCCTTTGCCGTGCACCTTTTCAAAAGTATGTCCTAAAATTCTTGTTTTTAGTTCAGCAATGAGAAGCTAAGGCTAGTTGTCTGGACATTTTAGTTAGCTGTACACCAACATCTAGGGAGTGGAACAATATGAGCGCAGACTTGTTTTCATGTATCATTTCACAATTTTAATGACATCTACTTCATTATGACTGTTGTGTATTGTTTTACATTGGACAACACTGGTACAGTGGACTCCTGAAAAGACGAACAGGTTTCCAAGGTCCCTTCGTGTTAGTATTTCAGTTTAGCTTAACAGAGGTGCACTGATTCTATGGGAGCTATACGAAAGGACCTGAACTGTTCAGATAATGTGCGACTTCACCTTCAAAGAATCGATCTTAAAGCTATTCTCTTGTATATTAGCGGCGGTATAGTTTTCAATAACTGAGTGCAGCTTGGCGCAATAGGACTTTGTCTCTTGATGTGAATGCAGGCAAGCAATGTGAAGGAGACTTGACACCTACAAGCACACATGCCAGGCTCAAGGAGCTAATATTTAATCTCACTAAGGATGTAGAAACCCTTCCCCTCTTGCAGGTATGTTTGCTTCTGTTTCTTTCTCAGGTAGATTACTGGAAGATCTCACAACTAACCTTTGGGAAAGAAAGTTAAGCCATTGTGCACTGACAGTGGCTGACAACAGGATGTCTAGTTGGCTTCCTGTTTGTGTACTTTGGAATATCATGGCGTTTACCATTGAGGAATTCCTGGAATTTTCTGCAAATTTGTCAGTTATGGGAAATCCAGCAGTTTTTTTTTCATACCTATGCAATCTGCAAATAATAGGTGGTGTCCAAATCCACACCTCAGAGGGGGCTTTTTTCATGTAACAAGCTAATCTCAAAGGCTATGCTTTTGCCAATGTTTTATTCTTTTAGCAAGCAAGTACCATAGAAGGCATTGTTATTAACATGTGCTTGAAAATTCTTGGGATTATTGAGTTATAATCAGCATGATTGTTTCCACCTTTAGACTGCGCTAGTCACTGAATGAATTGGTATTAACACTTTATACCACCTTTGTAGCAGTGAGACACTGCCTCTTCATTGCAGAGCTAGCAGAAGCATTGCAGCCCTTGCAAGCAGAGCTGTGACACCCTGCCTGTAGTTAATGTTTTGTTTCCGCACTGGGTTAAGGCCCAAGAAGAAAGGCAGAAACCTTTTCAACTCCACACATTTATTGTCACTCGAGCTCAAGAATGGTATATTCTGAAACTCCAGTGTTCACATGCTGTGCACGTCCTTCTGTGTCCACACTGTCAATTTAGCATATTTTCTCGCTTATTTTGAGTTTGAGATGTTAGTGCTGCAAAATGTTTTATTATGTAGAACTAATTAGATTAGCACTCAACGTTATATGCCTGTCAGGCAACATTGGGATTGACGTCTCCTGTAGCATTGTAAGCAATTACTGCATGATTGCAAATAGAGGGACACCACACAAGGCATGTAGAATGTGTCTTTCTTCTTGCGTAGTGCACACCACCCAACTCCCTCATGTTTTCCTTAAAGCTCGTGAATTTGGGCTCATTCTGCAGTTTTACAAATGTTGCATCAAGTTGTGCAAAATTAAATTCTGTCAACAAAAAGCTTTCGCTAGTCAGTCTTTGAACCTTTTTTTGATAGTCTTCTGATGGTGAAAGGGCGCCAGAGGGTAATTACTTTGAGCATGTTTATTCAGTCAAGTCTATGAAATAGGCAAAATTGGCAACAGCAGAGTTGCAGTAAAAGTCACTGCGGTCTAAAGACAATGTGCAACTTTTAAGTCTCTGCTGCTTCAAGTTTGCTGCTGCTTGTGTGCTGCACTAAAAGTATAAATCATTCTTAATACAGCGCAACTGTACATGTCGCCGTGGCTTAGCAGCTATGGAATTGCGCTGCTAAGCACGAGCTCGCGTGTTCAAATTTCCAACCACGGCGGCCACATTTCGATGGGAGCAAAATACAAAAACACTTGCGTACCGTAAGATTGGGGGAACGTTAAAGAATCCCAGGTGGTCAAAATTATTTTGAAGCACCCCATTACGGTGAGCCTCATAATCCGATCGTGGTTTTGGCGCTTAACACCCTAGTATTTATAATTTATTATGTGTATTCCGCAAAACACAGGTGCTCAGGGCAAGCTTTAAATTTTAAAGCAATGCATGCAATTACCTCCCCCCCCCCCCTCCTCTGTGTCGTGTCGGGGGGGGGGGGGAGGGGGGGGATTCTTATGAATTCAAAGTTCACTATGATAGTCATGAATGAGTCATGCAACTGGAGCAGAAATGCATGTTAGGGTTGTGACAAAAAGTTGAAATGTTCAGCTTGCCTTGCAGCTGAACCCCATTCATATAGATTGCCTCACCAGTCGCGCTGATTAAACCATCTTAAAATTCTAATGACCTTAAATTAAGGACATTTTCTGTGTACTTCTAGACAGGGCTGCTGACTTTATTGATTCATGTGTGTTTGCCTTTGCTTCACACAGTGAATTTGGAGTTCACTTAAATCTTTTTGTTTCCAGGAGGAATGCAAGCCAAAAACAAAAGATGCATCTGCCTGTTCTGATGCTTCAGGCAGCGAAGATGGCGATGATATTGTTTGTGACACTTACGAGGAGCTTCTTGTTGTTGCTGTCATCAATAAGGTATGTTGAGCGTTTACTTTCTTCTGTCCTACTGTGTCAGGTCATTTCATGCAACATAGGAAGACATTTACATTTTGCATTATTCTTTTAGGCTGTTGAAATGGCTCAACGTAAGTACACTACAGACAGTTCACCTGGTGATTTGAAAAATGCCTGTGAGCCTGACATCATCAGGACAGTGAAGAAAGGTGAGAGATGCCATCAGACAATGACCCTCACTATGCAGGCAGTTAAAAGGACCTTCAGAAACTACGTAGTTACTCGTTGCTTCTAATAGTTATAAAAATAGCATTAGTTGAATAGTAGTAATCGGAATGGTTAACATTTCCTCTGTACCTGGGTTACAGAAGTTCCCACTGTGCAGCCTTACCTGGCTTTCCTGCAGTGCGGACGAGACATCTTGCTAGAAATCAACGAAAAGTAAAAAATTCTTGTTTCTGGCCCAACATGTTGTGGCGCCATCTGTTGTGCCTTGATCAAGTTTTAAAGAAGCACAACTCTGGTGACTCACCATTGGGTCATGACACATCTGAGCATATAATATGACAAGTGACCCACTGGTGGGTCATCCTGCGCAGGAATCGAAACTTCGAAAAGTGCTGCCGCAGTGAACATGTTAATAGGCATTTGTAATCATATTTTCTTTACGACAGGTCAGGTCGTGCAGGAAGGGGTACAAAGCTTCAAAAATGAAAATGCTAGAAATTGCCAGAAAGTCAGTTTCATTTTCAGATGTAGTAAAACCTCATTGATAGTACATTTTTCGCAGAGTCATAGAAAAGAAATATAAAAGCCAGGAACATGTAACATTAAGGAAGCGAGGAGTCTATGGGCTTTGCACCAGGATTGCGCAGACACGATGTGGTGACCAGGGAAATAAAATGGGGCACAAATCAGTGGGATTCTGCTGTATTGCCATAATAGCACTTCACAGCCAATTGTGGCCTTTCTTTCAAGCCTGTCTATCCACTTGTGCTTGGGCACAAGCACTCATATAGCAGTTTATTTGTGCATCTTCTTGTGATAGCAATTATACAGACGCTCGAGGGGCATTCACGCCGCTGTCAGTGCTGCTGCCGCTGTTGTTGTGCTGTCCTGCACATGGCGCATGTGTGGCTCTTGCACGAAGGGTTAGTTATAGAGACAAGGAGCGCGCTTGGCTGCAAAAACGATGAAGCAAAGTGATCGCACTGTCAACGCTACACTTAATTGCCTTGGTGACGTAGCAAGGGCAGCGTTCTGCCTTCCGCTGCTGGTGTGAATGTTGCGTGCTTGGGCACTGTAAGGACACTAGCATTCCTGCTGAGCTGCTGTAGCTGCTGTATGTATGCTCTGGTCTGAGTAGCAACCATCAAGCTGACGTTATCTAATATTTCATTGGGCACTGACTAACGCTGATGGTTTCCTGTCGATCTCATCATGTGCACCATTGAGGTGTGACACCTGCAACACTACTGGCAGCGTTCGCCATGCCAGCGTTGCGAGACACCTGGTAGCTGCCAGGGCACTGTTCATCTTGCCCAGCAAGAGTTGCCTTGCGTGCTGCGTCGCGTCAACATGTCGCACCCACGTATAATTATAACACCTTCCGACGAGTTTAAGCGCACCGTTAAACCTTGCTGTCAGTCTGATGAAACTGCTAAATTTTTTGAGCTCCTCATCTCTTTATTTGCAGAACACATTGATGTCGGCTGCCAATCTGACATCCCATTGTCAGACTCCGGTCAGGAAGAAGAGTTCACTGAGGAAACTGAGTCTGATGAGTTCTTTTGGTCACGTGTCAAGGAGGACCCATTTAAATATATTGTGAGTTCCTGGCATGTGTGTCTGACTTGTGAAGTTTCTGCTTGAGAAGAGCTGAAGCTTGGCCTTAATATGGAATGCACTGCACTATGTGCTACAAAATGGTGTTTCATTCTGTGGTTGGCTTGTTAAGTGTAGCTAAACTGAAAACTACATCAGTGTGATACTTGTGTCAGATGATTTTGGTATCAAAGAGCTTAGCATGTTTGCTGTAATTGTCTCTAAGGAAATGGCAACATTTGTTCCAACCAGTCTGCACATTAGAGGTTGTGAATTTCCTCTGAAAGATGTGTTGTCATGAGCCACTTAAACATTTTTGTTAACAGATTGAGGAGAAAATTGAGGAGGAAATAACGGAAGCTTACACAGAATCCGATGACGAGAGAAATCGAGTTCTCTCTGACCCTGAAGAGTGCAGCAACATTGCTCGTCCGCAAGTTCCCTTTATACTGGACTTGTCTCGGGAGCATAGGGTGAGTGCTTTTATTCTGTGCCTTTATTGTTTTATTTGTTTGCTGCTTTAAGTTGGTTGGGCAAATGACTGATATTCTTTTGTGGACAGATTAATTGGACAACTAATTCTGACTTTCCCTCGCATAGTGGTTGGTTTCTCACTTTGCTTTCACTGCACATAAATGCTTATTTGCCAAGTAGCATTTGTGGTACTTTTACAATTTTCTTAGGTCAGGAACTTTCTTTTTTTTTTTTTTTCACATGCTCCTCATCTTGCTAACTGTTGCAAACCATAGTCAGACTTCCTTTCTACAACTGTAGTTATAATGTCAGGGTGATGGTAAGCATCGTGTGTGTTGAACTGTATTGAATCAACAAAAAAAAGGTGGAAGCAAGCATAAGTGTTACCTACTAATGGAGAAACAAATATGTATACACACTTATGCACAAAAAGGGGTAGCTCAGAAATGCAGCACCATGTCTTCCTTTCTCTGCTGCTGCAGGTTCCCTTTCCGGAAATGGGTGTGGACATTGTGACTCCCTATGCCTTGGACTCTGAGGAGGATGAGCTGGAAGGAGATGATGTCGATGGCCGTACGGGCAGTGCCAAAGGAGGTGAAGACACGCCAGCCCGTGTCTGGACAACGTGCGTGCAAGATTGGGAGGACAACTGGTTGTTTCGGCAGCGCAAGCGCAGTGCTGCTCTTGGTGCCTTCCGGGGTGGTCGTTATGCGGCCTACTATGACCCCATCAACATGGTCATTCCAAACCCCTCGGATGATTGTGGACGAGTAAGATTGGGAAGCAAGTAAGTAGCAATGTTTCTTCAGACTGCCATTGTGTCTTGACGTAGTGTCCTGTATATTTAAAATACTTATGCAGTCGCCTTAAAACCAGCGTGAGCCTCTAGGCACCCCTCATTATTATAGGATGCCATTACAGTGACGACAAACTTTTTTCACCACTTGTCGCCGGTACTTGTAGAGTTGCATATGAAATTGGGATACTTGGGTCCCAAGTGGGTAAAGTTATTGTGCTAGAGTGATAGTGGCATAAAATGTTTTGCAGGCTTCGCTAAAAAATACAGCAGGGTGTTGTTCAGAAGCACAGTGTTTGTTGAGGCTGTCCTTTGGAGAGGCTATATCTGATCGTCTTTGTCCTTACCATACGTATGTTTGCTTATTAGTTGAGGTTTTTGAGTACGTTCAACAAAACCTTTTGAGTTTTACATGCAGTTAGACATGTAGGGAAAAGTGCACAGATGCTCACAGCTTCTGAAACATGTAAACTGTGTAAGGTGCACCCATAGGCCCCACCTGTACACAATTTCATGTTGCATGTATAGGCTGTGTGAAGACAGTTTTTTCATTACTTTTGTGTCGGTAAGTGAAATGTTGGAATATCTACCTCAAAGAAACCGAACTGGCAGTAATAAAATACACTTTCATATGAGCCTAATGTATCCAGCACACAGAGATTATACATTGCGCTTCTCTGCATTCATTTGTTCTACCTTTCTTTGATCTTTATTAAAGTTGTGGAAGTAAAAGATGAGGGTGGAGTTTGAGACATAGATAGTGGGGACACACCTTGATGCTGAATTCCATAATGCAGGTCTTAGTTTAGTGCTGACTTTTAATGCATGAATGCCATGTAGTAATGTTTAAGCCCTGGCTATAATGTGATTCTACATTCCTGTTCCAGGGACCTTGATGAGCTTTCAGAAATGTCAGAGAAGCTCTCTGTTGGCTCTTTGGAATTATCTAGTGCGTCAGAGTCGGAGGAGGAACCGGGTGCTACGGATGTCTTTGATAAGGAACCTACGACAGCTGCTGCCACCAATGGCAATGCCAAGAGTGCCATAGTGTCACGAAAATCCGCAGATGCGCCGGTAATAACATCCATTCTTCTATTTCTTAGTCATGATTCATGATTTTGGTGCAGCTTACTGCTACCAAGCTACCTCTTCATCGTCTGAAATAACTGTTTTTCTAGTTTTTGGTATTCAATGTCCATTACTTCTTTCATGTGCAGACCAATTGGAAGTACAAGTCGCTCGTAGAAAATGAAAAAGATGACAAGGGTTTCCCAAAGCCACCGCTTAGAGCCTCGCTGCAGATGATGCAAGACAGCAAAAGTTCGGGGAGGCCGTTGACATCAACGCCAAAAAAGGACAATAAAGAGCATGTTTCAGCTGCCAAGATAATTTTGAAGCAGTTGAGAATACCCACCTACGCTGAACCTGGTGCAAGAAAGCAGTGCAAGGACCCTACACTGCGTTTCAGTTTGCAGCCGGAAGCCAAGACCATTTTACATTGTGGAAAGATTGCCAAGTTTGTTTGTGAGGTGTCAACACCCAAGCTGCTGGGCAAGTATATGAGAACATTTTTGTTTGAGAGCCCATGACTTGACGCTGTATTCCTGATGTTTTGGAATACCTTCTGTAGGTGTGGCCTGGTTCGAGGCAAAGAGCAGCTGGTGCCAAATGACCATTGTCGGATCACTAAAATTCGTGGGAAGGAATACGTCTTGGAGCTATATAATGTTGGCAAAGGTGATGAAGGCACCTACTCTGCTGTTGCCTACACTGACAAAGACGAGGTTTGGTGCGATTTTGCCTTGGCTGTAAGAGGTAGGTAATTTTATCATATTTTGTGTGCGTGTGTGAGCACGCGTGTGTGCGTGCCATTTTGCATGCAAGAGAGAAATTGTGTGAACTTTTTAGAGTACAGCTCTTAGGCACCCGTTCCTGCGTCGGCGTCGTACCTCTTAACCAAGCGAATGAGCACAGTGAAAGATGAGAGCGAATGCGGAGCGCAGCGGGTGATAAAAGACGGCAAGAGCGAAGAAAGCGGAGGAGGAGGGTATGGCGAAAGCGTGAGAAGAAAAGTGTGGTGCCACGCAAGGCTGACTATAGCGCCGATGGCTGTGGTGCCGATGGCTGTGGTGCTGATGGTGCCAGAGTAGCGCGTGCATCGAGGCAGTCTGTGTGTCGTTTGTTCACCAAAGCACTGCATGAGCGGCGGTCTGTCTGCAGCGACTGCTGTGAATCGCGCCCACGCGTCAGCCACGCACAGCCTCTTGCGATCTCCCGATTAGCGAGGCAGTCGTGCCACACTTTGCTCCATTTCGAATGATCCGCACGAGACAGCTTGTCTGCGCAAGCCAATATATAGTGAAATGAAAACACGTCTAGAGCTGTGCTCAAATTTCATATTAGGGAGTATTGTAATCGTCGGGGAATTTTGTAATGCCATTCATTTCATAGAGGCTGGGCACTAGCACTAAAAGTGCCTGTTTGTGTATTTCTTTTGTGTCCATTGTAAATTTGGTCTGTTTACATCAATATGCACCTATACTAACTGACTCATGTGTGAGCTCTCGAGAAGGTTTCTTGGAGGGCATCATGAGAGAGCTAATATATAGCTCCCATTTAGCATTCTTAATGAAATTAGCTTTTTTTGCCGTGATGTTTGTCATCTACAGTAGACACCCTTTAAGGTAACTTGGAGACAGTCTTGTCACAAGTTTGTCGGGACGACTATCATCAAATAAAATAATTTGCTATTCTAGGTTCACCGAGGTGTTAAAATCAAGAGGCATGCGTAATAGAAGGCATTCATTTCACTTTCAGGCACCTGGAGGACCTCCCCAATTAATGTGTCTATGGCGTTAGCCCTGCATGTATCTCATCATTGCCAACGCTGGCGTATTTTATGTCTGCAGTACTGCCATCTGCTTTTGCTGGAGTACGAGATCACTCTGTGCCTCTTGCTGTGTTAAGTAGCAAGCATCAGTGATGGCTGCAGGAGTTTGTCTTCAAGACCTACTGCAATGAAATTTCACTTTGGCTAATGTTTGGTTTTGCAAGCGTTTCGGGGTGCATCCACTTGTACTTCAAATTTAAAATTCTGCAGGGAGGCAGCTCTATATCTACACTATATAAAACTAGGCTTTCTAGTTTTTCATAGTAAAATATTTTGTTGCAGTTATCCTTTAGCCAAATGAACAGTTAGTGTTACACAAATTTTAAATTAATTTTTTTTGCATTCAGTCTACCGAAAATCAGCCAAGCACTTGCAGTGTTGGCATATGTAAAGGTTTCTTAATGAGAACAAGTCTTAATGGGAGTCTGCTGCACTTTCGTTTGAGCTTTATGTCCTTCGTTGTTCCAAATGAATTTCTTTCCCATCGAGAAAATTGCAGCTAAGTTGGTGACACAGTGTTGACATTTTATTGCACTGCAGCTACGAGCCGGGCTACGAATGCACCCGACTTCACGGTGGCTCCGCACATAGTGGAGTTGACTGGAGATTCCTGGGTGCAAATTTCATGCACCGTGAGTGGTTACCCTGAGCCACGAGTTTGGTTCCTGCGTGATGACCTACCCCTTCCTGACAGTGAAGAGGAAAGGTTCTGTGTAGGTGAGTGGGGCCTTTCTGTGATTTTGCTGCATGTGAACATATGAGCACATGTCTGTAGGCTTGGGAAATGTTGCACTGGAACAAGTTTGCTTATTAGGGATCTTGTACTTGCATCAGGTGGCTTTTGTCTTGAGATTTGTGATGCATCAGGTTTCGCCAACATTTACAAGGCCAGATTAAGCAAAAATCTGATGGTATCAAAGGGCCCACCCGCATCAGCAAGTAGACTTTATTATTTTTATTGCACATATTTTCCTGGCGGCTAGCTCTAGGCAATAATGCTCTTGTTGTATTTTTATTTTATTTTTCACAGAAATGGATGTTTCAAACATCGGCTTTGACAAACCTTACCATCCTCTTTGTGGAGAATTGGTTGTTCAGAACAATCCCATTGCCTGTGTGTCCTTACTGCTATTGCTTACATTAAAGCGATTTCACTAGACATAACAATGCCTCGAGTTGTGCAAAGAACCTGGGCAATTGGTAGCTTCTTGGGGGAATAAAAAAAAAATGCTGAAATATTTTTGTGTTCTTTGGGTTTTTCCTGTGTACATGTGAATTGTGAGAAAGTTTGACACAAAATTCAGGACAGGTTTTTAGTATGGCAAGCAAATTAACACTTCATTTTCCTGCCAAAGCTAAGTAACATCATACTTCTATAACCATACATATAGGGATTGCAGAAATCAAAGTACTGGAAACAACCATAAATGATGCAGTTATAAGAATATAGGCCATTCACTTCTTTCTTTTCTTTCCCTGTTTGCAGCAGGAGACTGGAGCACTGTTGTCTCGTTTATATATGTGTAGTGCATTAGCAATGATAGATATTGTTACTGCAGTATGAATGTTGTATTCCTTGTGTTCTATCCAAGGCTTTGACTGTTATAATTCTCCGAGTTGCACATATGAGGTGTAAAGCAATTGTGACTGGCTTAGGTTGAAGAACTGATTGTAGACGCTGCCAATAATAGTTATTTGCCGTAGATCAGCGCTGTACCTGATAACTCCGAGCAAATTTCTTCATTTAGATATGAGAGGACATTGCGAGGATTCAGTTTAACTGTGGTCACCTTAGATTTGTTTTCCTGTACGTGTTTCCGCTACTGCTGCTACTTGAACTATCTCTGTATGCCTCTGCCACATGCGTGTGCAGCTTTGCTACATGTGTGTGCAACCTTTTCATATTTTCTTTCTTTCTCTCTCCTGACTGCTGCTGACTGGTGTCTAGCCTTTTCTCACCATTGGGGACTGAGTGTATGTCGCAATCCCTTCTATGCTTACTTCTCATTGTTCACTCCTGCCTTGTATGCACACAGCTATTAGAAGACGAGTGCAAATTAACAACACACAAAGGAAGGATACAGGACTCTGGATGCTGTTAATTTGCAGTCCTCGTCTAATAGCTATTCATCACCAACCAGCCCAACAAGTACTCCTGTATTCACACATACAGCTGTTTTACAACATGGGAAGCATGAGAAATGCTGAATTTGCAACTTAGGAGTGAAACCTGAAATTGTGAGATATGCTGAATACTACATCGATTTGTGAAGCTCATACATCTATCTCTCTTGCCATCTCTAGGCTGCAAAATGTTCAGCTTTTTCATTACTTCCACAATCTGAGAATTTCAGTAAGCAGCTTTCTAAACCATTTAATTTCAACTGCACATATTTGCTTAGTGGCTAATAATTTGTCGTATTATGTTTTGAGCTTGTTAGGGTGTTATGCTGTTATCGAAAATTCTACTGTCCTTCCCATTGCTACATTTTATCTTCAATGATACACTGTCTGCATCTGCAGATATTTTAATTTCTCCTGCACGTAACATATTTGTTGTTTTGAATGTTTCTCACGTCTGATTTTCCTGCTTTAGGATATCATGCTATCTTTGGATACAAAAAAAAGAAAATGGGATAGCAGTATAGCATGTCTGTTATCAGCTGAAAAATCTGGCTTGCTTATTTCATCTTTTCGTTTTGTGCCTTAGAACTGGAACTTTTATGCCTTAGAACACACATGCTTGATATTGTACATATTTGGTGCCCTAGAAATCACTGATGACTTCTGTGGTACTATTTGCATAGTGTTTACATGTGCTCAATGTTTATTTCAGAAATTGGTGATTCTGCACTTCATTGATGGCAGCACTGTACAATTAGTTTAATTAATTATTGTTACTTAGTAAACATTATTCAGGAGGTGAAGTGGTCTTAAAGGGACACTAACGAGAAAAGTGATTTAAGCTGTATGAGATAAGTGCTGTTCTACAATACCAAAAGAGCCACTATTACCTTGAGAAGAGGCTTAGTAAGCCAGAAAAGACACAAAATCGGAAAACAGGTGGCAACTTTGTCGTTCCTGCAGCAGCTAGTCTTGATTTCAAGTACCTGCTTGGGCCTAGTGGATATTTTTATCTGTACTGTACTAAGACTGAACTTAGCAAGTTTTTCTCTAAGTTTTTACTGAGCCGCACTGGCTCAAATATGAAAAAAAATTTTGAAGTAAGTGACGTGATACTGACGTGCCGGCACTGGGGTTTTGGCTTATTTTTCCTGTTCTACTAATCAACCTGTTACTGCTAGATTAACGATACTAATGTCTCAAGATACTTTATCAGTCTAAACTGATTTTGTGTTTGTCATTAGCGTCCTTTTAATGTGCTGTTTGCTCTGCTTTCTTCTGCAATAGAGAACAAGGGCTACGGTGAATGGTGCTTGAGGATGCAAAGTCCGACACCGGAAGATGAGGCCAAGTATATCGCTGTGGCTGGGAACAGTGTTGGCAGAGCTCAGAGCTCAATCACCTTCCGCCTGTGTGAGTGCATGCTTTTTTTTTTTTGTCTAGATTTGAAAATTCCTTCGTCCTCACTTTGAGCAAATCCTGTTAAATGGATAAAGCATAAACAGTAAATTGCATTTTTGTTTGCTCCATTTGTTCCAGCTGATCTGAAGGTGAAGCCAGCTTCCAAGCGAACAGTCAAAGAAGCCAGTCCTCACATAAATAATCACCAACTTTCGAAGAGAGCTGTGGAAAAGGCAGAGTCTGAAGGAGTAAGACTTTCTTGTCCCAAGTTTGGTAGCCTTCAGTATGGACATCTAGGGCTGCGGCTTTTTTTGAGTATTTCATTGATATACTAAGGTCTAATTAAATTGCTACAGTGGTATCATATAAGTGTCTGCATTTGTTTTTTTCTTCTAATTTTATGGAGCTCTTGTGCAGAAGCAAGTCTGCTACTGAAAGAGTGTTATATTCATTTCCTCACCATCACGAGCTAAGAGGCCTGTGTAGTTTGCTTGTTTATCCAAGAAAGCTACTACAAACTGAAATCTCAGTGTGGATTTGTCTCACTGGCTCAGTTAACCTGCTTCTTACCTAAGATGCAACCTAAGCTTCTTACCTAACATTACGATAAGCTGGTAGCGTGCAGTTCTTGACGATAACAACGAAACTTTTTAGCTATGATGAGGGTTTGGAAAAGTGCTTGGAAGGTTTTAGTGAGAGCAAGTTATGAAAAAGTTTGAATCTAAATGTTTTCTGCTCGAGGAGTAATTTGAAAGTTTTTTGGAGCAAAATGAATGAAAACACGAATAATTTTTTTCACTTGTCTTGCAGTGCAATAATTTGACTATTGTGGCTGTACTTGTTCTAGGCTTTTGGTTAACTAACTTAGAGTAGTGGTTTTTTAGTGCATTTAGTTTAGAGCATCATGTTGCTGCGGTAGCTTTGTTGTATAATCTTTCAGGTACCACCATTACTTTGCTATTTTCTTCTATTTAAAGTGGCAGAGGTCATTGTGAGAGTAGGTATGTCCACTTCTGCTGGGTGCAGTTGCAGTCTGTTGCTGACAGCTAATTGAGATAGTTTCCTGTGCTGTGTGTTTGAGTGCATTTCAAATTCACTGCTTTATGTGGTGTACAGCTTTCAAAGTTTTTAATTCTCATGAAAGCGACGTGACAGTCAGTGCCATGGTCGTAGAGTGCTCCTGTGAAATTAGCTACAGCAGAACGCCTGCCTGCATAGCATCCTCTTGGCGGTCATTGTTGGCTAGGCTATTCTATTCACTTCAACATAGTTCCTGTGGCTTCTGTCAGCCGGCACTCCCATGAGATCATTAAAAAAACTTGAGCTGTACATCACTGTGCATTGTTCCTCTCTGCTTTGCTTCTGCCTTTCCTTACGGTTCTGTATAGCTTGCATGACAGGTGCTTCAGTAAATGTTGTGATGATGGCTGGGATTCTACGGCGAAATTACTGCACAAGGTTGCATTGAGCTTCAATTTTTATTCTACATTTGTACTGTAGCAAGAAGAGGCAAAAGAGGATATGTAGGAAGAGGAGGCAGGCCTGAATCAGCGTGCTATAGCCTGCTACTTAGTACTGAGGAAGAGTTGTAAGGGAAAGAAAAAGAAAGTGACATTATTACCATGAAAATGGCAGGAATGGCTGATCATAGTCTGTTAAAGGCCATTGCAGTGAGTGAAGTTTGTGAGCATCAAGATTTGAGTGCAGGAGTCTAACAAAAATATGGCAAAGCAGATGAGCATTCTCCACGTGACACAAACATTGTTCATGCCAGTGTTCAGGCCTTTGTAAAACACTGTACCCGCATATTTAGGCCAAGCTTCATTCGTAGCACCTTTTTGCTGACAATTGATGAGAACTAGTGCTTATTGGGTGGTCTGTATAAATGAAGCATCCCTTGTTCGTTCATGAAGATGATGCAAGATAGCTCAAGGGTGTGGCTAAGTGCCGTGTCAGAACTGCTGGTTGTTTGTTTTACAAAAAGTTATACATTTATCTTGAGGAACTGTGTGGTAGAATGTAGTATTATTAGTATGTCGCAAATGAATCTCTCAGGATGTCCCTGTAGCTTCAACTAGGAGTTATGGTATTATTCAAAGGCACAAATTTTGTAGGCAGAACTTGGCTGCAATTGTCAAAATACCTGAAACTGGCTTAATATAAACAAAACAGATTAATTATATCAAAGCATTCTGTATATGGTTTGTCAGCTTGAAGATGAATTATGCCGTGTATTTTGATACTCTTGTCCGTTTCATTGATTCCTTTAATCATGACAGTTTCTATAACTTGACTTGATAACAAAGTAAAATGTTGAGGTTTCTTTTTTTCAGCTGTAGTATAGAAACCTCTAAAAAAAAACAAACAATTCAGTTGCAGTGGTGCTTTGACATTGTGCTTAAATATTTCTCATTCTGTCATCACCAGTGTCCTCCCAGCAGTTCAACTACTTGTACAGTCTGTGTGGTGCAAGTAGTTAAGCTGCTAAGAAAGCTCAACTACTGGCACCGTCTGTATAATGCAGTAATATCTCAAATTTCGCCCTGAAGTATGACATATTGTACATAGTGCCTTTTACCCAGCACTTTTAAGCACTTGGTATCGTTCCAAATTCAGTATCTGCTTAAATTGTCAAAATTAACGAGCTGGCTTTTCTCTCACTTGCATAGTAGTTCAGCTTGCACTTCTTAAAGGCAACTCACTGGTGATCTTTTGCATGCCTGCTTTGTTGCTGCATCTTGTGGTGGCTGTTTTGAGTTTTGGTTGTGGTGTGGCTTTCCCCTGGGCTTTGTAGTTATGCACTAACCTCGCACGGTTTTGGAATCCCGTGTGGCAGCAGCTGCCAGTCGGGCGGCACCCACCTCTGGTCATACAACGCACGTGGGCTGAGCGCCAGGCAACGGTGCAGCCTGCTAAGGTAAAGCTGACTTGGTGCTATTAACACCGTGGGATTTTGTATTGGGCCTTGCGTGTGTGTGTGTGTGTGTGTGTATATCTAATATTGGCTGTTGTATGGGGTGCCTGTGGCGAGCAGGTTTGGCACTTAACATGCGCAAGTAATTGGGGCCTCGTGTGTCAGAAAAGTGATTGCTGGGCTGCATTTAGCATTGCCGATTGAGGGCGTGGCATCACTACAAAGTTAAAGGTTTTGGTAAGAACCTGGTGCTCTCATGCTACCTAAAACTGGAAGCACCGATGTGAGCAGCCGAGTTCTGCTGGTGACATCTCGGAATGCTGTGCTTGACCATTATGCACTAGAAACATTTCGCATTGTTACACTCTATGCACTGGAGTATAAAGAGCTGGAAATTGTTTCACAAAGGCTATAACCTTGCTGACACATTTTGCATTGGGAGGTAGGTACAATGTAGCATACTTACTCAATTCTGACATGACTTCACTCGTAGCACACAGCTAGTCTTGATATCAAGACCACTGAAAAGGAAAATTCAACTTCCTCCGGTAGAAATTTATTCGTTTTGCATGCACAAGTAATGTGCAAGCAAGATGTATTTCTGAATGCATAGTGCACACATCGGTGCTCATTGTGAACACATGCATGTGCATTTTTCCATTGCCTTCTAGCCAACCAGCAAAACACAATGGGTGATGTTTTTGTTTATTTGTGATGATGTTTTGTGATGTTTATTGTTTTCCATGAAGCTTGCTATGTGGCATAGATGTTTATTTATGGCATGGAATAACAGACCCTCACCAAGGAAATAAACAATTAAAGGGATACGGACACAAAAGTTGGCGGGTTGTTTTTTTGCGTCGGAACAAAAGTTGAACTGTTGAAAATGACGAATACAATAAGCTGCTTTGAAAAAAAAAAAAAAAAAAACGAGAAAAAAATTTTTTTTTTGAGATTTTCTGTTGCACCTTGCCTCCAAGCGGCCGCCGGCTGAAGCTGAAATTTGACGTCATAACACCCCCCCCCCCCCCCCCCGTGCGCGCGGCCAAGGTCGGCCACAGTCGTCGCAGTGTTTCCGGGGGTGTCGGTCCCTTGCAGCGTTTGTTTAACCCCTTTCGGCAATCTTTGCATGTGGTCCGTCTGAAACATTATCCCCTTCAGCGTTCCACGCAGGTGGTGCATCTTACATGCGCCTTCCCGCGGTTGTTGCTCGGTATTGACGCGTTCGTCGCGGTGGAAGGAAATGCCCAAACATTGCTGTTATATTAGCATCGTCGGGCGTGGCACGCCGTTGCACACGTTAGGTGCGTAAACTTTGGATACCTGCCTGTCTGCCATTACGCCCAGCCTGGAGACCTCTAAGACATGACTTCATTTGCGCGGACCACTTCGTCGACGATGATTATGTGACCAGCCCGGCTGCACTGAAAATCCTCGGCATGCCGCTCAGAAGGCAACGCCTAAAGCCTGATGCTGTGCCATTGGTCTTCTCGCGAAAACGCAAGGCTGCAATAATCAGCGGTGCTGTTGAAAAGAGGAGGTGAAAAGATGTCAGTACTGTTTTCGTTCACTTGCAGCCTTCTTGAGCAGCGCAAGAGCGAGGCTGGGGCGAGATGCCCGAGGCTGGGCACGAAGGCATTAATGTCCTAGCAAAGCATAGTAATGTTGGCAAAATGTTGGCAAAGCATAGTAAAACAGTACAAGGCTAGCGGGAAAGACACACACACACAGCTCTGCTTCTCCACAGGAAGAAAAACTGGGGAGAACGCCAGCAGGTGCTGCCATCTGTCGGGCGGCTGGCGAAGTGCACGTGAGAGTCTCGGAGGTACTGATACCTCACAGCAGTTGCTCACGGTGGCGGCCTAAACTACTGTTCAGTCATCCATGCAGTGCTGAACTACCCCGTAGCTGTCTCGCCTGCGTGCGCTATTGAAAAAGCAAGTTTACAGAGGAAATGACAAATAATTCTTGCGCAAGTGTCTGGTGCAGAGCAAATCTTCGCGCTACGGTTTGCGAAAACCTGACCGGCACTTCCACGGCCGCCTGCTCTTCTTCGTCGCTTGACGCGGAATGCTCGTAACCGTAAGCGGTAATATTTCTTGCCAAGTTGGAATGGTTCCTCGTCTTCAGACGGGTACTCATCGCTAGTAGAAGCACCAGAACTCGAATCCATGCTCGCGATGGCGGCGTCGGGTGTCGTGACGTCACGCCTTCCAACTCCCGCAGGTCGGGCGGCAAGGCGCGCGCTCACAAAAACTCCAAAAAGAAAGCCATTGGCTCAAAAATGAGCTAAGTGATTACTTCTTTTCGGTGTAATCACACACTGAGGATTTATTTTCAGCATTTTCGTAAGATTTTCACATTTCGTGTCCATATCCCTTTAAAAGTAACAAATTATGTTTTGGTCCCGTGCAGGAGCTGTAACATTGTTTCTTCCTTTTATCTCCTTGGTCAGTGTCCGTTATTCTGTGCCATGATCACCCCCAACAGACAAGTTTTTGTCAAACCCTGAATTTCTGATGTTTATTTAAATAAAACTGTGGCTCTTCATGTAGTGGCTTAGCAAACTTTTCGTCCATGAGCCAATCAATGCCTGTAACTGTCTGCCTGATCCGTTCGTAGCTTGGCAGCTCTTGGTATCTGTACTTGAGTATGTGTGCACATTGAAACTTGCCCACCAATCACATTGATTGCGTAATTGATAGATGCGGTGTTTGACTTTCCTGAGCCGTGCACATTCCAAGGCAACACAGGGCTTTGAGAGAGGTCGTAGCGGAGTGCTCCAGATTTGTTTTGTCCACCTGGAGTTCCTTAATGTGCAGTCACTGCTACACACGTGAGCATTTCTGCATTCTGCCTCTGTCCGAATGTGGCCGTCATGGCAGGGAATTGATCCCACAACCATGTGCTTGGCAGCAATGTGACACAGCCCCTGAGCCATTTGGGAGGGTTCAAATAATCTTTTCAATCCATCAATCCAGTGCAATGCCTGGCAAATCCAGGCTAGCATGAAAGTCCTTTCATGGTTGAAAGTAATGTATACCACCTCTCAAATGATGGCCAAATAATAAGTTACAGAACTTTGGTGCTGAAAACAAGCTGAGGAATTTTTTTTTGTACTTTACATACCTTTTATTCAGATTGGCTAGCAGGGGTAGCTGTAGCAAAACTGCATGCCTCTGCTCTTCTCATTGATTGCACTGAAGTTGTGTTCGATTCATGCATTTCTCACATGCAATGACAGCACACCATGCACAGGGAATGCTGAAGCATTTTCACATGCAGAGAATGCCGTATGCAGGTCAAGCCTAATGCGCATGACAATGAGGTGTGGCTGGCGGAACTTTGTTTTAATACTTCATTCTAACATGAAATATCAGCTTTTTTTGTTGTTGTATTTTTGAATAAAGATTGAAGAAAAGAATAGAATAAATATGGTAGGTTCCTCATTACCATGAGTTCAGCTTGGTTTGGTTGAATGCTGCATTGCAAGATATCGCCACCAGTGCAAATGTTGCCATCTGCATATTCAATGCAACTGTACTATGGTTAGGGTAATGCATATATGTTGGTCTACGACTCTTTAAGGTTAAGTGAGAAAATGGGCCGGAACACTCACGGGGAACTGCTGCATGTTAAAGGAGCTGGTATGATTAAAGCAGATATTAAGCAGATATTAAATTTTGAGAAGGATCTATGCGGTGATACAGATATAGTTCATATTGCTGCACATTTCCTGTGCTCTTTATTCATGCCATGCTGAGTGTTGAAAAGTTGCTTTCATCACTAATCCTTTGGCATTGTTGCATTTCATATACTTTCATGAAAACCAATAATTGAGGTGTTTTGGATAGCACCATTTATGAAAGGAGTGACAAGAGCTTCTACTTAGTCCATACTTGCCTGATATCATGTGAAAGCTTGGCCTTTTGTGACTTTAACATTTTCTTACAAGAAATGCTTTCCTCGCAGGAAAGTGAGCAATTAAAAAGGCCTTCTTTTCTACTGTTTGCTGCAGGTCATGGTGGTTAATATTCTTTTAGAGCCGTCACACTATTTATGTTCTCCTTATCAGGAGACTTGACGTCAAATCAAGTGTAATGCTAATCTGATCCAATCGGGTAACTCTGCACTATAAGAGCACAGGTCTACTACCGTCCACCAATAAGGAATATACTAAAGAGGAGACATGATAGTGCAAATTCTAGACACTGGCAGAAAGAAAAGACTGGACGAGTGCTTGTTTGAATGTGTTGTATCTTGAATTCATACTGTTATGCCTCCATCAGATCTTAATTGCCTGTGTAACCAACAGCGGCTGCTCTTGAACAGTAAAATATAGCTAATGTTGATCAGCACTATAGTTGTTGCGAGTGCTTGTGTATGTTGACAACTTTTGTTCATCTCAGTTCGGCGTATGATAATTGAGTTTCTGCAAAGCAGGCTAGGTTTTGGAGAGCACCATAAGGCATTTGTAGTTCTGCTGTTTTGTGATATCAGTGTTGCTCTCAGAACATCCTGGAGTCTGAAATGGGCAAGCAATTTTTCAGCTCATTTCATAATTAACCTTGCATATGCTGCAAGTTGATATAAATGTTTCTGCCAATTTAGGTTGTGCGTTAGCTACAAATTGACTGTGCCCTCTGCTCATTGCGATTCTATTTTATTATTCTGATCTTTTTCTCCTGTGCTTAACTACATTGTAGTTGTCAAACATGAATAATTGTTTAACAGTTTGCATGATCACGTATGAATTACAATAAAATGTCTCCAGGATGAATGCCTATTCTAATAAATTACCTAGGTATTTAGGTTCAGGTGCATGTTAAAGAACCCCAGGTGGTCCAAATTATTCCAGAGTCTTGCTACAGTGTGCCTCATAATCGGATCACTGGTTTTGGCACGTAAAATCCCATAATTTAATTTTAGTTTTAATAAATGACCTATAGGTAACTGTTCTGTATGATTATCCTGCTTTGCTAGAGGCAGTAACTGGAGCCGTGTCAATAATAAAGGGACTAAATTGAAGCATTTTTGCAGTCCTCTGTGTCTATACAGGTGTTTGAATGTGCCAGGACTAGCATGAGAATTGTGTGCTTAATGATTGTGTTCCTAGCTTTTGTCATCTTGCTGCCAACCAATGCTGTCCTTGGGCAGCACAATTAGACACACACAATTCTTAAGAGCATTGATGGGTAAATTCATAGTTTACTGTGAGCTCTCCTTATGTTGTATGATTTCACATAGCTGCTTGAGCAAGGAGGAAAAGAATAAGAACAAATTGCCATAGGCCATTCAATTACATGTCTCACTTATACATATTTCTTTTTCAGGCTGCGAGTGGGGAAAGCTCTCTGCTTTATGATGACACATCAACAGTTCAAGAATGTTGATGAGCAGACGGAGTTTGTTCCATCAGTTGAACTGCTGAATGCACCGCCCTAAACCTGGTTAGTTCCTGTCTTCTTGGAGTCCCAATAGAATGCATGAACATATGTGACGCTTAGCATAATGTTCCTGACCTGTAAATTCATTTTTCCTTGCCCTGGCAGGTACTATTGCAGAGCGTGAACATGCCAAGTGGCTTGAATGCGGTGCCATTGCCAAACAACCCTTACAGCGTGGAAAACTTGTCAAGGCGTGCCAGCGAAAGTCGTCGAGACTCTCTGACCACTGCCAAGACAGGGTCATCGTTTGACACACCACTCGAAGATGACAATGACGAAGATGGTTTCTGCTCACCCGTGCTGCCATCGTCCTACCTACGTGATTATTACATCAACAATCCTAAGCTCGTGGCACTAGTGGAAGCCTCATCTGTGCGGCGATCATCTTCACAAAGTGCTAAATCGTTGACATCTTCCGGGGACCCTGAGGAAACTCTACACTCTTTCGAAGAACAGGTCAGTCTGAAGGAGCTCGGAACAAAATTTAGTGATGTTATGACCGAATAAATGGAAATAAATGCATGGTTCCTAAATTTTAATTTTACCGAGACTAACATCTTTGCTTTTGTGGTAATGGTGTACTATCGTTAACCAGTTAAAAGATTTATGATGGAAATTTCTTCTTGTGCACAGCAGTTAATGTAACACTGTAAAGAAGATACTAAAGAATGTTTATTTGTAGCATTAATTCATATAGAATTCAGTGACAACATACAAGGTTTGCAGACATTGTACTGTTGCTTACCCTGTTATTGGCTCCTTCCAAGACAGCAGTTTGAGCAGTTTGCTACATTTCATGAACTTACTTTATGGCATCAATAAGAGCTACTTGACAGGTTATATTTCACAGTGGTCTTGTGAATTTTGTGGGTGTTTTTTGTTGTTTCATAAATGGAATTTATCTGTATGAAGAGATTCAGGAAGATGAAATACTCATAGTTCACTTAGATTGCTAGCTTTGTCAGAATGTAAGCCGTGAATATCTTGTCTATCCAGCTCTTACAAAATAGAAAAGGCCATTGTTACTGCTTAGTTATCATTACAATAAGCTTGCTTTGCCCTTTAAATTAATTACCTGAGCTTAATGAAAACACTTTTTAGAAGTCAAGCTGTTTTCATAATATTCATTTTAACCAGTTTGTACTGCTTGTACTGCTTTTGTCATTGCGTGCATTATTGTAGCTTATCTTGTAGTTTATCATATGTGCATTGACACGCTGCTCCTTATTTACGCCTGTATTATCTCTTCTTTTTTTATTACTTTTTTTTATTGCATGTGTACGTTTTGCTGCCCTGCCTCGCCGTCATGTTGTCAGGGGGTTTAGGGTTCACACGCAGTCTCTTTGCGGCTTTTTCTTTAAGGGAAATAAAGCTTCATTCATTCATTCATCTTCGGAAGTCTAGGTGATCTTTCCTTTGTGCCTGCTCTGATGGAAAGCTCTGGAGAGGGAAGCCAATGATCATGCTCGCCTTAAAAAGCTTTCTAGTGCCAGATGTCTTACAGGTCCAACACGACGTAGTCATGACGTCATGACTCAACCCTCGCACTTCTGGTCGCATTATTTATTTTGACAACCGCTGTACATGTCATTGACTTCAGATATAAGAGTTTTTCTAAGCAAGATGGCACCCCAATAACCGCTCTGCTGAACGGAAATGTTAAAAATGCTAGCATTTAAAAAAAAAAAAAGACCTCTATGATTTATCTTAAGTGTGCCATTTGAGAATGGTTTAAAATGGTGATTTTGCAGTACTTATGTTGGAATGCCTTTAAAAAATTTTTTTTTTTAGGTTTACTCTAGCCCTAGAAAAGCATTCCGCCCAGCAGCACACATGCGGACACTCACAGCTGCTGTCAGCACTCCTCACCTAAACATGGAGGACACAACCGTGAGTTTTAGACACTTATTCTTGACCTTTCTGCATTTTTCTTTATTAAGTTATCGTGTATGATTTTGACAGATACGAGAACCCAGTAGATGACAGCAAATGCCATTTAGCTAGTGGTGCAAAAAGATTTGAGGTAACTGGTCTGCAAAGTAAAAGCATGTAAGCAAGTATTTGTTAGTATGTATACAAGAATGGTTTTAGGATAGTTAAGAAATGAAAGAGCAACAGGGCCTTGAAAAAGGTTGTATGCTTAGCAGCAAATGATTTGTCACTGTGAAGTCTTGTTTATGTGTTGTGGTTTTTGAAACGTGGATGTTTTCTGCTGCTGTTTATTGGCGAATATGTGTAAAACAGCACGATTGTGATTATCAAGGCAAATGTACGTATGCATGCAACTCACCCTTGCAGTTGACAATAATAAGTCTACAAAAGTCCTCTTGTAGCAGTGAATGGTGCTACTGTTTGCAATAAATAATACATAAATGGAAAAATGCAATGAGTGGTGCCATTTACTGGAGTCTGAAAGCTTTTCCAATAGTGAAGCAAGGGTGCTCTCTGCCACGGCTTGCATCTAGTAGGAGAGGTCAACTCTTGTTTCCTGGCCTCTTGCCGCCAGGGTTCCAGCATGGGTGCCTTTGATTCTGTCAATGGGACGGGGCGTCGTCGTCGGAGATCTGAAGGGGAGGAGGAGATGGGAGAGGAGCTAGGCAACCCATCATTGCCCTCGGTGCGGGAACTGGTGCTGAAGTTTGCCAGCCAGTCGGCTCAGTCAGCCGTCGATGGCTCCAACTCCGAGAGTCTTCCCAGTCCTGGTCAAGAGTTTCAGGTGTGCCTTGGCTTTGAGTGTTGGCTTCGGTAGTGGGAATGGTGGTCTTGCCAAAGTTTGTTTGTTATCTGTGAGAACATATTAATGTCTTGTTGTCTCAATCGCAAGTGCAGAGACACTACAAGCTGGTGGGCCATGCCACATTAAGGGTTTTGTGCTATTCCACTCATCTGTCGACTCCCATTACTAAACTAATGTATCTCTGCACAGGCTAGGTGAGAATTGCTTTCATAAATTGCATCACACACTACCATAAAAGGCAATCTAATATTATATATAACTGAAGTGTGATGGTGATATAAGCATAGCAGTTTTCTTACTTCCCCAGAAAACTTAATTCCCATGAACAGGCCCTGCTCTGCTTTTCCTGCCTCTGGCACATCTTTTGGCTTTTCTTCTTTTTCTTTTTATGAGCACCCATGTCTGGCTTTGCTTGAGAAAATGCTTTTGTGGTGGACCCTTGCTCCATCTTGCCTAAACTATATTGTATCCCATAGTTTCTGGTCGCACTTACTCAGTCGTAGTCTCTCGGATTTGGCAGCACTTTCTGCACTAGTTCAGGGAGCGCGGAACTTTAGTCTTTGATTTAATGTGCAGCATGCACCACTGGCACTGCACTCCGCAATTTGGCAACATGCGGGAGCCAGTTCAGCATGAGGTCCTCATTCTCTTGCGCTCAATACTTTGGAAGTGCAGGCATTTTTCAAGCTTTTGGTAGCTGAGGACATGGTACAGCAATAGTTGACCACTAGTGTGCTAATATAAAGAAAGCAAGAGCTATTTTTAATAGTCTGACTTAAAAAGACAAGTTACATGTTCAATGGCTGGATGGTTTCCAGCACACATTGTTGTGCACTTGTAGCATGCTAAATTTCCTTAGTTCAAACAGTTTTCTCTTAGGATGCATTTCCTTAAGAAAAAGTTGCATCCATGGCAACCACTTGGCTGCCATCGCATAGCACTGTCATGCCAGAGGGCATTACAATAATGAACGGAAGCAACGCTTTGTATTCAATTCATGAATTAATCTTAAATGCTTAACCATGGACGGCAGATGACTTGCTGCACTTATTGTCACGATTTGCAAAGGCTGCGAAGTGCATAGGAGCTGTACTGAACTTACATGGAGTAAACTTGTGTGGCACAGTTCATGGCACCATCAAGAACTGGTTCAGAAAGTGCATCAAAATCAGAAGAAACCGTCAGATTTCAGGTGCATACGATTACTAACACACTGATGCTTCAATTGTGTATATTAATTGGTGGCAGTTGATTTTCAGCTGTGGTCTCTTTTGCTTATACATTCCACTAATGTTTATTTATTTGCATTGAATATAACCCACGAATTTCTATTTCAAGGATGCATGGCCTCATGTTGGTGTTTTTTATGGACTTTGTCGGATTTCTTGGGTGGCAGATTGTGTGGATCATTTGGTGCTGCAAATAAAGACTTACCATTCTACCAGCAAGCAGAGATTTGCAAAGAGCACGTGCATTGCCAGTTAAGGCTGGCATACACTGGATCATAATGATGTCACATCGCAGTTAATTCACTCTTTTTTGTGCATAATGGCAGCTCGTATCTATGGTAGAGACAACTAGGCTGTTAGAGTGAGGACAAAGAAGCTTGCCTTCTGACCTTGCTTCTGTCTTTATTTGTGGAGCTGCTGCTTTGTCTGTCTCTTGTGCTGTACTAATTTGCTTGTCTGCTTTGGCAGTTGAAGGTATGGTGAAGTTATAAGCTAGCGTAGATTATGTGGATGCTTATGTGAATGACTCAGCAGACATTGACACTGTTGCATAGTTTTGGTGCCCACCTACACTCTTGCCAATTTCACTGCAGCGTTCTGTCGTAGAAATGCAACTCCTGGAGAGTTTGATACCTGAATGGCATCAATAAATTCGAGAGCAGTCTGAACATGAAAATTGCTGTGTAATGCTTGGAGGAATATACGATTTGTTTTCATACTGTTTTGTGCGACTGCACACACCAGCTGCTGCTAGGCATCTTTAGTGGCTGCAACAATGTTAGGGTTACTTTCAAGCGGCCTTTTAACATTTTTGAACATTGTAAGAAAACATTGCTGATCTGTTACCAATGCTCCTGTGAACATGTGAGCCAAATATTATTGCACTGCATGCAACATGGAATTTACAATATTGTGCTCAAATTAAAAAGACAATTTTGTGGGATGATAACACACAAGAAAATTCTATTAGATTCTTAGAAAAAATAACTTTTTGGTGTTACCCTTGATAATGACATGGGTGGTGTAAAGGGTTTCGTTTTCGCTCGACTCTGCGCTGTGCGCTTTCGAGTTTCAGTAGTTCCGTTATCGTGTGTGCTGTTCTGGTGTGACAGGCTTGGTAAAGTCGCACTTGAAATTGCAAGCAGCAAAGAATGCCACGTCCATGTGATGCCCGAATGGTGCGCGTGACGGAACGTCCAGACGGTGACCAGCTTTGTTGCCCGACGTTGCATTGCTAGAGTCCTCGCTGCTTTCGCGCTCGGAAAAGCCGGTGTCGAGGCCACCATCATACGCAACGACGCTGGCAGCGTTAGCCCTCAGCAGCATGTCATGCTCATCGGAGCGTGACATGCTGCTGACAAATCGAGCTCAGCATCGCAAGCCAGTGTGTCGTCGTCAGTGTCGTCAACAAGGTCCATTGCGACGAGCGTCGATGATCATCATGTTTACAATTCGGCGCACGCTTTTCCTTCCGCTTTCGCACTGCGATTGGCTTTGTTTCTGGCCACGCGTCAGAGTTTTCCACAAAAAAGCCATAGCGCCATCTGCGGGCGGCGTTTTACTCGCCGGCTGCACGTCACTATGAGACTATGACGTCGCCACTCCTCGCTCGGGAGGGCGGGCGATTTGAATGGTGCTAGAGGTACACGGATGCTTCAGATGAAATTTTCTCGTAAAATAAGTCTTTTCTTGGCACGAAACAACCGTTTCGAGGTCTCTGTGATCGTATTTTAACATTCCACGTTGACTTAATATTTGCCTTTAGTGTCCCTTTAAGAGCCGTGATAAATTGCTTGTTCTCTCCTTCACATTGTCGTCATGCAGTGCCGCCACAAGCAGTGTAGCCCACAGCAGCTATTGGCCTATTTCATGATTGCGTGAACATTCTCAGTAATACAATTATTCTCAGTAATAGAATCGCCTAGACTGGACACTATTTAAGGTGGATTACGTGCTTTAAATAAATCAGTCTTAGTCCGCGCTCATCTGCCTCGCTTCTTTCCTCGTGTCCCGTCCCACCGCGCAGTTTGTTAAATAAAGATGAACCCATACCAGCTTTCCCAGGTATCGACTATTTTTAATACAAGTATTGCTCATTTGGTTTTAAAAAATGAGAAATATATATATGTCTGCGATCTCAAAGCAACAGAAAAATCATTGCATCTTTGTACTGCTGATCTACACACGACAGTTGCATGTTGCTGTGTTTGCTGCACATGGCCTCAGACATAAAAAGTGTAATGTAGATGCTGCAGCTGCCACATGGTGCCGCCACGAACCATCTGGCCGCCAGGACTTTCAGCCTTTGGGGTAGGCCACCGAGGCATTGCTGCCTTGTGCCTGCTTGCCGTCTTCCCTTTGTAGCTTCCACCATGCTAGGGGAAATGAAACACGAAAGAAAACCGCTCACCGGTCTGATAACTACGTCTAATTTCGTTTGTGCTTGAAGGATTTGAAAAATTTTTGCGGCAGGAGATTCGTGACACAGCATAATTTTAAAGTGATGTCATTCTATGAAAAGTGTTTCAGGGCCTCTTTAATGCTATTGTTTTCTGAATATTTTCCCTTCCGTGCCCCTATAGGAAATACAACTCATTTTCTAGCTTTTCAGTCATACAGTGGATAACCTGCACTATTTCTGATTGCCCCGCAGAGCATATTTCCCGACAAGAAGGTGATCTTGGAAGAGAAAGCACTCAATGGCCAGGGAAACGCTATTCAAAAAGAACGCCATGCAACAGCTAAAAGTCAAGATGCCTGGTCCATCAAAAAGGTAAACCTTTGTCTGACAATGCTTTGCATTTTTGTGGCTGTCTGATGCTTTGCATTATGTGGTGTTCAGTTGTGTGTTGGTCAGGGAATGGTGCTGAGAGACGACTGCATTTGTGGAAACTTGAATGAGTTTTTTTTAAACAAGGCACTATGTCATACTGTGGTTGGTGGCATTAGAAATGCGAAATGGAAGACTTTGTGCTTCTCTCATTGGGGACAAAATAAACCTTCTCACTTATGTGTGGCTTTCTGTGATACAATTAATGTAAGAAGGAAAATATCATGTACTGACTTGAGAAGTATTCTGCGTGCACATATAATAAAACAATGAAACGGATTTTGACTTTGGTTTTGTAAATTCTAGAACCCAATTATGCAACGTCATTGAAATGAGTTTCACTTTGTCAACTATTACCTTCAGGTAACTCCCACCTGAACTTAGTAACTGGTTCTAACTTAATAGCTGGAAAAAAAATGAAAGAAAGCATGAGATTTCTAAAAAGAACAAACTGTCCTGGTAAGCTTATATTTCGTCACCTTTGGTGGTTTGCGCTTGCTGTTAATATATATCTACATGTGGTTCATGACTTGCAGGATTCTGATGAGCCGTCAGTAAGGCCCCAGGTCAGTCATGGTACACATTCAAAATATTTGAGCACACTTGCAAGCTTTGCTAATGCTAAATGCTCTGCTGCTGCTTTTAACCTGAACATGTTGCCTTTTTTCAGCCTCTGCCAAGAAAAAGTCTGGTTTGTAAAAACACTTCATTTAATGTGTGTGCAGTCGCATGTTTGTGTCCTGACTCATAATTATGTCTTTGACTCCCTTGGCACTTCTTTGCTGCTTCCTGCAAAGACCATAATGTTATGTGCATGGGTCTACATGCACATGCCTGTATGCACAGCAATCATGTGCTTGTCTTTGTGTACGTGTCTGTTGAACACGTAGCAACTTTCACTGCTTTTTTTTTTTTTTGTTGTTGTCTTGCCTGTAGTAAATTACCCTTGATACTGACACGAGTGCTTGGTCATCTGTTTATTGTATAAACCGCTCATGTTATCAGAAGCTCAGCCTGGAAATTTTTCTTAGCAGTTCGTTTTAAGGGAAGCTCATCTTAACGAAGGTTTGCCTTAAAGAAGTTGGTCGTCACAGAAAAACACTGAATGTGTGCACGGCTGAATAAAGTCCCTCAAGGTGTTAATATTGAAAAATCAGTTTAGCAGAGTCTTTCTTAAAAGGGGTCTGTTGTATCTATAGCTAGGTCGCGAAGAAAATATTTGTATGAGAGGATTCATACCTTTTTGTGATGAAGCAAATCAAAGAGAGAGAGAGAGAGGGGGGGGGGGGTGTACTTGTCACTTAACAGTGAGGAATCAATTGTCTAGTAACTTTTCTTGCTTTTCTCTAGTTGAATGAAGCATCTTACAGTGGAGCATATAGCACAACAAACACTATTTTTCAGATGAAAGTTTCAGTACTGGCTTGTTCATGCTTAGTCATGTGTACGGTGTAGATACAAGTCAACTTGTGCTGGCTTACTGTGTTGTGCTTGCCTTCTCTGCTATGATTGCTCCTCATGCCATTCCGGTTCAGAATTTTTCCCTGTAATATGAAGAAGATTGCTCATTCTAGTGTCAGAAAGCAGTTGGTTTCTGCTTTCGTGAAGTAGGAGAATAAGATGTAGGAACATGTCACCTGCAGTGATGCTAATGCACATCACATCTAAAGATTTGTATCAACAACTTGGCATTAGAGCATTGAAATAAGTGGCTCACTATAAATTTTACAAGCTTGATGGCTTCACGTTGTTAAAACATTATTGTTATAAGTGGGATTGATGGCAGTGCAGTGAATGCAGAACCAGCACACTCAACAGTTTTGTCCTTTCTTCATTGCTTTTACGTTGATGTGCACTTGCTATGCATGGAGTGCACTGCTGATTCTTTCTCAGTCTCGTGCTGCTATCCACCTGCAACACTGCTGCTTGCACACACAATGCAAGTAATTTGTGGCTATGCACATATGTGTTAAGTGTTCACTGTAATGCTTAGTGTGTGCTTGAATGTCCTTTTCCTTTGTTTTGGTAGAAACTTTGGTAGTACTATATATACTATGTATAACATTTACAGTATTAACATTGGAGGTGTGTCATTCTATTGTAAGATTCTATAACTCAAATTTTCTTGGTGACTATCTTATCTCATTCTTAAAATGCCTAGTCCCTAGCTTCCCCAATGTCTTTCTCGTTATATTGATTGCCGCTTTGCTGCACCTGTTCAGACTGACTAGACTCAACTAGGCGAATGAGGAGGTAGCCTTGTTAAAGCAAGCCTAATAAATAAGTTGTGCAATCCAACTAAAATATATCTAAGCAAGCAGAATACGAGGTCTGTTAGAAAAGTATCCGACCTTATTTTTTTTGCGAACACCTGATGGATATGAATGAAACAAGCGCACTTGCATCAGCCGACCTTGAACCTTCATGTGCCTGTGCAAATTTTTTCCCGCCTGCCGATAGTGTCAGTCGTTGGGACACAGCGTCTGAGTGAGGTAGTGCGCAGTGCTCTCGTCGGTTTTTTTATTGCAAGGAAAATGACGGGAGTGACTGGAGCAGCGCTACTGCATCAAATTTTGCCAGAAACTGCGCGACAGCCAAGTGGAAACCATTCGGAAGATTCAGACGGCTTTTGGTGACGATGCTATGAGCAGCACACAGATTAAGGAGTGGTACAACCAGTTTAAAGATGGCCGCACATCGGTGGAGAGCGAGCCACGCTCCGGTCGGCCATCAACATGCCAAAATGAGCAGGTCATTGCCGAATTGAACGCTGCGGGGATGCGTCCCCATCGTGTGACTATCCGAGAAATTGCGGAAGAGGTGGGCATCAGCACTTTTTCTGCACATTCCATTATGACCGAAGATTTGGCCATGAAGAGAGTTGCGGCGAAATTCGTGGTGAAGCTGCTCACGGTGGAGCAAAAGTAACTTCAAGTTGAAGTCTCGCAGGACATGCTGGATTCCACAAACACTGACTCCGACTTCATGAACACCATAATCACTGGTGACAAGTCTTAGGTGCACGGGTACGACCCGGAAACCGAATCCCTGTCGTCACAGTGGAAGCATTCCACGTCGCCAAGACCAAAGAAGGCCCGCCAAGTGCGCAGCGTCAAAGTGATGCTGGCTGCTTTCTTTGACTCCCGCCGTGTGGTACACCACGAGCACGCACCACAGGGTCAAGCAATCACCAGAGTTCTACAGGGATGTCCTCCGTCGCCTACGTGATGCTGTGCGGTGAAAGTGACCGGAGTTGTGGTCAACAGGAAATTGGCACATCCATCACGACAATGCTCTTGCACATTCCTCGCACTTGATTCAGACTTTTTTGGCAAAAAACCAGACTGCTGTTGTTCAACAGGCTCCTTACTTTCCTGATATGGCTCCCTGCAACTTCTGGCTGTTTCCCAAAATCAAGGGGCCATTGAAAGGAGCGTGATTTCAGTCAAGTGAAGACATTATGGCTGTAACGACAGCTGAGCTAAACTCCATTCCGAAAGAGGCCTTCTCGGAATGCGTCCAACATTGGCAGCACCGCTGGGAGAAGTGTGTGGAGTCCCAAGGAGACTACTTTGAGGGTGATTAGGTTTCCAACGCTCCAGTTATGCTAGTTTTTTTTCTTCAGCCAAAGGTCGGATACTTTTCTAATAGACCTTAGCTTGTTCAGCTTGTTTAATTAACAAAATGCTCTATAGGTTTGTTTTATCCTCTTACAGATATCTTTTAGCCAACAGAACGGTTGAATTTGATAAAAACTACGGTCATTGATTACAATGCAACCTAATCAGTTGTGGTATCAGTCATAGGTTGTCATTCTCGTATCCCTTAGGAGTTATGTAACTAAATATATGCACCACTCTATTCCACCTGTAAATATGACCTTGCAAAACGGATCACATTGACACAAAATATGGCAAATCGACAGTTTTTCAAGAAAACGCATGAATGCTGACAAGCCGAAACTGCCACAAAAAGAGAGAAATTTTACGAGCTGCTTGACATTTATATGAGTAGATCAGAAGAGCTGTTGCTGAAACTGGTACATAGTAGCCTTACTCTAATCTTGTGTAAAAATGTGTTGCAGTGCTTCCTGTTTGAATATCTATAAAAATTGAGAATCATGAACAAGACGCATCATTAATAAACCTAATAAACTTGAAGTTAAAACGAAAGAAAAGGGACAACAGTTCTATGTATAATGCTACTATTTCTGCTCAATAAGTAGATGACAGAACTGCTTAGAACTAGCAATAGCCTATGTTCAAAATCTATTTACACGATACAGTTTATTGCTCTGATTGTACTTTTTGGGCTCGCTCTTTTTTCGTTTCTCAGGTCCACAGTCTGACAGCACGCAGCTTGCCTCGGGAGTTCAGGGAGCATGCTCAACGAAATCTCGTTCCACGTCGGATGAACCGCACTGTTGTCACGTCACCAGCATCCCCGCCAGCATCAGGAACTCTGTGCGAGCAAGTGTTTCAGCCACACCCACTGCAAACGCCAGCAGCCAACAACAGCAACAACAATAATGTTTCAGGTTTGTCACAACTACTTTATTGCTGTCTCGTAGCTGCTGCAGTGACTTGGTAGTTGTGGCACTTCACAGCTGAGTACACAGTTGCATGTTTGATTCTTGGCTGGGGTAGCTGCTACATTCTGGTGGAGACAGGACATAGAAGCACTTGGGCACCTTAACTTATGTCCCAGTGAAATTGTCAGATTTAGTGTCACTTTGAGTAGGCAGACTTCAGTTCACCGAGTTCCATTTTGGCAGATCAGCACTGCACCGCAAAATAGTTCCTTTCCGAATTGATAGCAGTGATGATTGGGTGCTACAAAGAGCACTTGAAATGATTATTACTGACTTACTGTTTTTAAACGAGTCAGTAATGTTGCCTATTATGAGGAACATCTCTCAAGAAAGTGCTTGATCACAACACCATTGTATACCTAGGCAATTTTCTATATCGCTGTAATACATGCAGGGCAAATACGTGATAGTGGCAAGATGGTTGTTCCTGTTGGTTGGCACTAACGCAATTAGAGTAAAACACTTGTACAAAAATACCAAACTCATTGTTTACTCTTACAACTTCTGTTGTCAAGAATGCACACTTTGGAGGAGCTAGGTGGCCACTGCACTGGGCTTACCGACCTGCACTACAGTGATATTATGCAACTACCACCTCTAATATTCACGACTTGTGAAGGTGTCCTGGCTAACATATGCAAAGTCGCTATTCTTTTGGTTTGCACTTTGAATTGGATGCACTAAAAGATGGTGTGATCCATGATTTTTTGCACATTTGATTAATTCAGTCCTCGTACCGCATTTACAGAATTGACAGGCTTTTTATTCATAAAGGAGAATAAGAAGGAAAAAAAATAGGCACAAATTTTGTGTTGGTATTTCTTTAACCTCTTCCGTGCCAAGCTATTATCCTAAATTCTGACCTAAAATGGCCACATTTTTTTTACTGCTGAATCCTTTACGTAAGACACTGTAGAGAAAGACAATGTTTCAGCATCTTGAATTTATTGCTAAAGTGAAACTTAACCACACTATACACAAGACAATGAAAAATGTCGTCGACGAGCTGACCTTGTCCCTGTCCTTTTTTACGAGAAACATGCAAATGGTCCCAGCTTGTCCATGGCACAAAAGGTATGGCATGAAGTGTAGTGTAGCAAAAGCAAGGACACAATAAAAAATGTGTGCATACTGCCCCCTTTTAGAAGACACCGGTGTTGTAGGCACAAGTAAATGTGAAACTGTAGGATTATTCATAGAAACCGAGTGCATCCTCTTGCCGCTGACTGATGCGTTGGTCAACCTTCATTGTCATTGACTGCCAAAGCATGTGATTATTAATGCGAAAGCATTATATGGCTCACGAGGCGTAAAATCCGGCATTGTCAGTGTTGCCGTGACCACGATGGTCCAAAAAAAAAGTGAGCCAATTGAGGCAGTTGATGACGTCAATCAAGGCAGAGTGAGTTAAGGCAGTGAATTAATATTAGTGAAGTCAATTAAGACAAGTTAAATTAAGATGGAGTTAATTAAGGCACTCGAACCCATAAACTTTGGTGGGAGTGAAACCCACGGCCTTCGGTGTTAATTCAATGTTAAGACGACTGAAAGAGCATAGGCATCGCGCAGTGGTTGCAGTGCTTTCGCATTCATCCGCATAGGGTTAACTAAGTGCCCCTTGGATATTTTGCACATGACTTGAGAGGTGATTACATCTGCAACGCACTGGCCGGGTTTCTTGGTTTTACTTTTTGAAATTCTTTTCATGCTTGATTGTAGCGTAGTATAGGGGCACTGATATCACTGTGCATGTGGTCTTGAGTACGCATAAGTACAAGCTATCCCGAAACAAATTTCGTTGTTGTAAGTTGGTGCCTGTGTCTTTGTTTTGTTTCTTCTTGTGCCCTTGTTTTTGATGTGCTATATTTCATGCCATTCCATGATGATCAACCAACGAACCCACATAGCCTCCCATGTTGGCACAAGTTACTGATGAAGTTGAACAGATTTCAAAGGTCCCCTTCACGGTCATCTTAAATAAGGATTGTTTACTGTACGTGCCAAGTCATAACAGGGTCATTCCATATTTCTGGTGTTTTCCAGCTGCCGCAGCAGGGGATGTCACACCTGGCTATGCCTCCGACGAGAGCTCCACAAGCTCGTCGTTGGGAGGAGGCAGTGGGGTCCCCAGACAGCCCTCAAGCGGCAAGCGACGGCCTCGAGTTGCTGCATCTCGCGGAATTCTCCAGCGCACCTCCTATTGGGACCGCCGGGTGGAACAGGGACTCCTTTCAGACAGCTCAGTCACTGAGGAATTTCCTCCACTCCATGAGGGACATCCTGACAGCTCTGCGAAGTCCTAGGAGTTTGGGACAGTGATCGCACCTGTGCCTTGCCTTGCCATTACACCATTTGCACATGCAAACGCCAACATATCTTTCGGAGCATGCCACTTAGCTATTTCTCTCTTTTCTCTTTAGGCCTGGTTTCATTTTTTTTTTTTCACAAAGCCTAGTAAATTGTAACAGTTTAGTTAAAAAGAAAAGAAACACGCTGCTAATTGTGCTTGAAGCATTTTTTTTTTTCGTTTTTCATGTAATTTTGACATACCGTGTTATTGTCCCTGAGGATGGGAACTAAAATGTTATGAGGCACGACCCCCCCCTCTCCCATTTATCTTTGGATTTCACACTTTCACATTTTACAAAAATGCATTGTTACCTTTACTATTGAAGAGAAGAATGCTGACACCATGTCTAGTAGTTCTCTTGTTACATATTTTAGCTTAAAGCATTGCTTTGCATAAAGGTGTCATCAATTCTTTGTGCAAAATTTAGGCTTCATTAATGCATGAAATTTTTTTTATGGTAAAGCTGAACATGGTAATATCGGTGTTTTGTCGTGTTTGCTAGACTGCATTGTCTCAGTGTGGTACAAAATGTGCAGAACAAATTATCACTGCAGCACATGTCTCCGAAATATGTTGTAAACGTTGTGCTATTGATTGTTGAATGTTTCATTAGGGTGTGTGGGGACGCATGTAACAGCTGTATTATTTAATGAGGCCTTTTCTTTTTTTTTTTCTGAGTTAAAATGGCTAGGCTATGCATTGAGAGGAACATTGGACCTATGCATTGTTTCATGCCAGCATAGGGCATCATTTGATTGAAACGTTATAATCATTTGCTGGCCCCTAAACTTGCATTGCACTAGGTTACATTTATATAAATAACCGTACATAGGCACACTGTTACTGTGTGGCTAAATATTTTAGAATGCTTTTGTTAATTGCCTTGCATTTTGTGCCCACGTGCGAGTGATTTCAAGCTTTTGAACTGCACGGAAATTGCTGTGCCACCATCCTCTCATGATTATTACTCATGCTTCCTTTTGTGTGGCGTCAATATTTATGGAACAACTGAGGCCACAGCTTTGCACAATTTAGCTTTCATTGTAGAAGTAAGCTCATAAAGGCTATTTTAGCTGTTACTAATTGTTTGGCTGCTGTGTGCTTTTAAACTTGTTCATACCTGCTTTTGATGAGCACACTGCTGCTGTGTTTTTCTCAAAACAAGCTTTATTAGCATAATGTCTCTTTTGCATTTGCACTATGTGCAGCATAGTGGAAGATACAAAATGCAAATTTGCAGTGGAGGTAAACACTGTGGATTAGCTTGTGTGAAATTGACTGGCAATTTAAATTATGTGTTGTATTTGCCACAGAATTATGCATCACTTTCTTGCTAGCCATGCGAAGTGGCATTTCTTCGACTGCAGAGCGGTAGATGATTTGTGGAGTGCGACTATGTCATCTTTATGCAACATTTTTTTTTATTATAGTAGTGACTAGTATTAAGGATGTGTCATGACTTTGCGTGTCCTGATTACAAGAGAGTTACTCCTTAGTGACTCAAGCATAACAGTCTCTCATCTTTACAACAGAGAACTGTGCATTTTTCATGATTCAGTTGCATTACTTGAGCTGGGTGCATAGCACTCGTTTGTTTCAAGACGATTTGTTGAAGTTGTAAAGTAAATTGACTAAGATTACTTTTTCTTTTTTCTCAGTGCCAAAAGAATAAGGCTGACAATTTGCAAATGTTGGGCTTTCACTATGTTTCGTCCAGCAGCAGATGAGAAAATGAAAAAGCCGACTGTTTTTTTATTATGCTAACTCTTTACTCACTGGTAAAGGGCTATAGTGTTAGGTGCGTACATTGTGGACATTAACTTGCTAATCACTGTTCACCAGTTTTCCTGGGTGCTATGAAACTCATAGTTATGTGCAGCTCTTAGTGATTGATTTTTTTCACTTGTTTCCCACTGTAGTGTGAGGGGTGTCTAGTGTGCCTATTTACCTCAGGAAGGTCTTTATAGTATTTTGTATGTATTTAGGTTGTAAAGAAATTTATACATAGATATATATATATATATATACACACACATATATATACACCATATATACACCCTGTATGTATACAAAGAATAATTGCCTGGGAACTAACACAGGGTTCAGGTAATTACGTGCTAAAGGACCACTGACAGATTTATGTTTTGTGTATTGATTATTGAGCACACAGCTAGTCAGGGTTAGTGTGTATGTGTGTGTTTGTGTGCCATAGCAACATTGCTGTGGACATATGGCAAACATTCCAGACATGGCAGGCAACATATGCTGCTTTTTTTTTCAAGTGTGTGCCCCTGTCTCAACTTGTCTTCATCAGGGCTGTTGCCTTCGCCATGACGGAAGGCATTCACATTCCTGCAGTAACACTTTGTTCATGAAGTGCCTTTCGGAATCTCCTCATCAAAACTGCACAGTATTTTCACCATGCAGATAGACTGCATGTACCTGTTCTCTTGTATTATGTTTTCACTTTCCTTATATTGCTGTTGCATGCACATATTTTGATTGTGCATTTGCCACATTCCGAAATGTTTTGTTTGTGATAGTACTGTTTCAACAGCCCTCGCTCGCGACCAGGCAGCAGCAGATCAGCAGCATATCTGTTTAAACACATTGTTGTTAACTTTTTGCAACATACCCTAGTTGCCATGCTATATATTTTTTTCTTCTGCTTAGTGCGAGGCTGATATCAGCAGTGCACAAACTGGTAAAATGGTTGGTTTCATTTTGGCAGTACATTTCTTGCTAACCTAATACTGGGGACGGTAATTAGAGGACTCTGTATCTCTCATATGAAGCTTCTTAGCTTTACTTCACTTACAAAAACAAGCTATTTTTGGCTATTTCTTACCTCCACCGTTTCAATCATGGCAGCTTGGAACATCCATCCATTCTCAAGCTTTTTACTGTGCTTATCGTAAATGTCCTGTGCCTTCTACACCTCTAAGGTGGCTTTCAAGTTGACAGTACTCTTTCAAGCAAAAGGCTGCAGTGTACAGAACCACTTCCTACAATGTGTTGGTGCCAGTGTGTGACTGTAAATAATCCTGCACAATCCGCACTGTGCGGTGTATTAAATAAACACTTTACTTTTGTATACTGTTGTGTATTTTTCTGCACTTGTGTCCTCCTATGTTTTGAGCAGGTGTAAAGATTCCCTTCTGCACTGCTCATGGTTCCACCCAAAGACTGCTGGAAATTGGACTTGGTAGGTGCTACTGCAGTAGTTAAAGGCGCCCTGGACCACTTTTTATCGAAGTGGAGAAATACATTTGAAGTGAAAATAGGCTATTACAGAAATACTTTGCCACAAAAAAGTACTTCAATGCGTTCAGCAGAAGTGGAGTTATTGGCAATAAAACATGTCCTCCGCTGTGTTCCCCTTCCTTCCTCAATGCCTTGCACTGCGAAGGCTACGGCGGAGTTGGGCAGGGCCACAACAGCTCCGCCTTCAAAATGCCACCATGGTGTGCAGTTCAAATTTCATTTTGGATGTTAGCGTCGACACCACAACTTGCAAATTTTGGTGCCTACGACGCGCTAAACCTAAGCCAAACGTGGTTGTCCTGAACGAGTTAACATAGACGCTACGGCTTGTGATTTTGGTGCCTACAACGCGCTAAATGTAAGCCAAACACGGTTGTCCTCAGCGAGCCGCAGTGTGCTTAGCCAGTGGACTCGTGGCGGCACCCCGCGGTGTAGCCAACCGCAGCGACCAATAGCAGCCGCATATTGGAATGTGCTTTATTATGTAATAAAACACACAGAAGAGAGTGAGGATCATGGCTTCTGTTGAAATGAATTGAAACGAGAGCGTTTGAGAGAGAGGTGACCACGCACAGTGTACAACAGCAAAACTTGGCCGGGATGTCCACAGCAGAGTATGCTACCCGAGGACTATGTTATTTCACCAAGCCCAAGGGGTGGTTCAGGGCCCCTTTAAGCAATTTGCACTGGAGTCTTCGATTTGTGCATTGGCTCTATTACGAACTTAATTTGTGACTTTTTGTTTTTACCTCGAAATGTTACTGCACAGCAATACTGTTGACCTTTAGAATTAATTGAATTTAGCCTACATTTCTCGCGCATTAAGTTAACTACAACTGTTTAGTGCACGTTTTCGACTAAGTAATGTCCAGAGAGTTGCATGTCTTGAATCATTAGGGAACAGTTTTACTGCGAACAAGAGTATAATGAACTAGTAGGTGGGCCAACCATATGTGTTCATTTGTTGCACATTGGCTCAGTTAGTGTATGACGTAAAGTTAGAAAAAAAGAAATGCCCAAACGTATTCGAAAGCAAATGCTCAAAAAAATATAATAAAACAGGGCCATGCAGGGCGTCAAACCGAACTGGAACTGAACCGAGAACTGGCGCTGAACTGTTATTTTCAATTGAACCGGAACTGAACCGAGCCATTATTTTTATGGCGTCTTGAAACGTGTGGTCTCTCACTGCTCTCGGTGCGCATGCTCCGGTCGTGCGCACTGAACGACCACCGTGGGTTCGAGCCTTCATGCATACAGGACGTCACGTTTGCGCCTGCTCCGGCCGCTCCGTTTGCCGACGCGCGCGTCAAGCCGTTCCCACAGGAGGGCGAGGCAGCGCACGCAGCAAGGCAGACCCTAGGCGAAGCTCTCCCGACGGAAGCACAGACGGTTTATTAGGCTGGGTTTCGATACGAAACAAGTTTAACAATATAACTGAATTGGAAGGATGATCGCAGCTGGTCGCTAGCGGCGCTCCGCGACAGAGAAATACCGAACAAAGAAACCATGCAATCTAGAGAGGCCGCCTATATTTCGGCCAGTGCCGGTCATCACGCTCCCCGCAGCAGAAAAAAGAAAAAAAAAAAAAGAAAAAATGGAGACACAACCAGAGGAACAGACGGGTACACGATCGGAAGGCGCTGCCTCGGTACATCGAGACGTCGAAAAAATTTGGAGGGCGCTTGAGCTTCGCCTTTAAGAATGGAACTTGATAGCATTCGAAGATCCCTGACTGCTTCTCACGCTTCCCGCCAACTGCAGCGTACGTAACCGTAATGTTTGCCGGGAAACGCTGGCGACGAACGCTATGCACGAAGGCGAGCTTTCTGGTAGAAACGCGGCCTCTTGCGTGGGCCAATCCCGGAGGTCGCACACAGCCGTGGCAAAAAATTTGCATCGTTTTAAGGTTTCTATTACTGTTTCTCACTTGTACTATTTCAGTCTGAGAAGATTTAACATAAAATGCATGCGTTGTCGGTGCTTTGTTTCATGACCTTTGTTTGTGCCTGTCATTCTCAAAATTCCGAGAGTGAGTGAGTGAGTGAACTTTGTTCAGTCCACAATAGACGCAAAATAACTTTGTCAAGAAGACAAGGTATGAGCAACTTTAGTGATAGAATGGTGTGGAAATATAACCGGTATATACCGCATCTCGTATAGCAAGGCGTGGCATATACATATAACCTAAATGTATACGGAAGACCCGCTGTCATCCCGTCCAGGCAGGGAGGTGAGGGTCATGGTGTTGTCGGAGACGCAACGCGTCGGAGTAGTACAACTAGTGCGAGCGCTCGAAACCCCACGAACTGATCCAAAATTTACTGGAGGAACCGTTCCAAACCGGTTATAGACAAACGGCTCAGCAGGCCCTGTGGACCTTCTGCTAGAGCATGTCGGAAGGGAAATGGACAAAGGCTCAAAGCCACCCAGATACAGCAAACGATTCCCACACTACAGACAAGACTCGTATAACTTAAAATAACTAACTCGGTCCTGACACTTATTATGCTGTAAACTTATGGACAGCCAAGGCTGGGTAAAGTGCCGAATGGCCATGAAATCATTAATCTCCATCAACTGTACAGGTAAGTATAAAACGGTGCAAAAGCCCGTAACGTGAAAGGCGCGTTAATTCATATACACGAAAAACACGGGATAGCGTCTAAATTTTAGCCCTTTGAAATAACGAAACTTGCATGGGTGCGTCATCAGAACTCGGTTGCAGGCTGTACAGAACAGATCCTTTGCGGGCCAATTCTGTAACGCAATGTGGGTCAATTGTGGAGATGGTGTGATAAAAACTGCTTCGACCCCGGGAAAAGTACGTAACTGGGTACGTAATGGTAAAATCGTCTTACGGTCGCTGATGAAATATAAATTTCGTCATGCCTCTGAAACGCTACTCACCCGAAGTCAAGGGCGTCTGTTGTGGATGGTCTGAAGGTCATGTGAGGTCGATGGCCAGTGAGGCAAGAGCTCTTCTGGTATACCATTTGTTGAGGAAACCGTGTGCTGTACTGTGCATGCGCAAGCCGTTTCTTAATGAGACCGTAATTGAGCACTGGGTTCACCAGAAAGACACGGTTTGCCTTGATGTGCAAGTAGGTCGGTTTAATATAGCTTGCAGCTTTAAATGTGCACATGTTGAAGTTCGAGCTCTTTAGAAACGTTCTACACGGTGAGCTGGTTTTGGAGGAGGGTGACACACGTAGGCATGCGTTAATATAGTGTAAGCTGAGTAATTTCAAATTTATTAAATTTATTAAACTGACATTGCGATCTCATAGGCAACCGTTGGACCACTTGAATGAAATGCGTCGCATTTGAGAGAGAAAGTTAATTCTGGAAATTGTATAGAAAGCAGGAATTTGATTTAGGACCTTTTTTTTTTCTCGAGAATTGCCGAAAATTCATAAGTTAAAAAAAAGAACACCAACAACAGATATCGTAGTTCTGTGAACTGCATCGGTTAGATCATCTCCAGCGGACAAATTTGGTGTATAAGTACATAGCTTACGCGAAATTGTTACGATGTTTACAAGGGCTTTCCAAGTCTTACACACAAATTAGTGACACATTTAATAGCGGTGCATCAGATGTATTATTAAGAGCAGTTTTTTTTATTGCCGAGTTACATTTCTAAACTTAATATTTCAGTTTCATGAAATTTCGCAAATGTCAAGAATTCTTCTAAAAAAGTTCATAGCATAAATTGAATATTCATTTTTACAGTTACTAGATTTTAACTTGTTTTAAGTGCAACAAACCTCATCAAAACTGGTGCGGTGGTTGCCGAAGAAAACGATTTAACCATTTACATGTATTCAGGTAGCTCCCGCGCTAAAGGATCATCTTAACGCAGAGCGAATACCCATTTCGTTCTACATGCCACCGTTAAAGGACACTCCGCAGAGTGACTTGTTGCCGTGAGAAAGCTCGCAACCACTTCGCAGTAGCTTAGCTACTGCTTAGCACTACCACGCGCTGCTTTTGGACAAACACGAAGATTACAGGTAGTCAAAATTTTAACTAACTCCAAAATTATAGCTCAAATACACTTTCTCCCCTACCCCAGGCATATTCCACGTATCTACGCACCACGACTCGCGACCGTGGACTACCGTATTTGGTCTGCAGACGCCTCGGTTGGAAGCCTTCCAGTACGCCTATAAATCGTATTCCGTGTGCGTGAGCAGGGTTTTTCGCCAGCCATCCATTGAATGCGGTTGGTAAGTTAACGAAAAGTAATATTGTGAATCGTTGCCACTCTTACTACGCAATGCAATTGTACAGGGGACAGAGCATTCTTGCACTTCGTGGGGCGTTAAATTAGATTGGTTAAGAGAAAGGGGGGAAGGAAAAAAAAAAAGAAGGGGGGGGGATAGATGGGGGCGTCATGAAGACGAACAAAACAAACTCGAGTCTTTCTTGCGACGTCAGCACGCAATTGCACTCCCATTAAAAAATGACTTGCGCTGGCGCGCGCTCGAGCGCGCAGTGAACTTCCTGAAGTTCGATGGAATGCTAAATTGCAAACGCTTCGCATTTCTTTCCCGCAGAGGTATGCGTCCGTGGAGAGAAACGAACGAGCAAAAATAACTAGGAGCTCCTCTGTCGTCAACTTGCAATTACGTTTCCTGCTGCTCTCACCGAACTTAACTGGCGATCGTGTTTTTCCTCTCGGCGTAGTAACGAGCGCGTGCGGGCGTATGATTTAGGGAGTGCATCAGATCCAATGCTTAGAATATGACTACTTTAGTCCTAGAAATATCCAGGATATCGCATGGTAGGAACGTAGTATTCTACGCGAGAGGACGATAGCGTAGAAAGTTACACTTGTCTTACCTAACCGCTGTGGCTCCCCTTGCCGTGCACATACACGCACGCGCATGCGCATCAGGGGTCGCCCGGGGTCGGGAGGAACGCTTGGAATGGGGAGGTTGGATGGAAACTCGTGCCCGCCCCGCCAAGGCAACACCACCTAGAAGAGCTAGGTGGTGTTGGCCAAGGTCGCTCGCTTTTCACCTCATGCTCGCCTTCAGCCCAGAGATGCCACTCCATAAGCGTGCTCGCCGAATGCGCGTCTGCTAACCTTTGAACATGTGTAGGGGCGCGTGCGCGCACAATGCCGCCGGGGTCCTAACGACGTAGTTTCGCCACATGCGCACTCACCGTCGCGTCAGATATGCCTATTATGCCTGTTAGCCTCCGGGGCAGTGCGTGCTTCGCGTGCTTCCTCGTGTGCTTGCTATCACTAGTACTGCTTCGCCCTTCGAGCGAAACTGTAATTAATGAAAGACTGTGCACATTTATGGACTTGTATTCATGGATGTGAAACAAAGATGCCACTGCTTCTTAGAATACACGTTTCACTTTCGTAAAGGTGGCTGACTGGGCTAGTTGGTGATCCATACTAAACGTGAACAGCGCAAAAGCAGCACGGGGACGAAAACGATCCTTCACAAGCAACATATATTTGTGTTGACGTCGCTGGTGCCTTCTGAACTTAAGGCCCTCATACATGGTTAAATTTAGTGGGCAATATTTAATTGCAGTTTTGGTGAGGATAGTCGAACGACGGATCGTACGCAAAATCGTACGTCAAACCAACGTTACTAGACTAGCTGCGTCAAACTCCTTTTGTTTTGCCTGTAAAGCGTGCTACGTGGCATGCGCGGTAGTGTTGCAAGAAAGCCATAAGTGCAGGGAATCAAGTGTTTTTGTCCTTCACAAGAAACGTTTATTTCAGTTGACGTCGCTGATGTCTTCTGAACTGAGTGCCTTCATGCACTCACTCAAGAATTTAAACTGTTTAATGTTGCGAAGGGCCTAATGAGAGTCGTACTTTATCACCTCGCGACATGGGGAAGAAAATTACAAGGGAACACGCTAAATTAGGAAGCAATTGTGTCTGTTGGGAGTATGAAATGCCTATAGATGACGTCACGAGAATCAGGCAAAGTAAAACGACGAAGTGTTATTCGCGCCGCGATTGGGATACTCGTCTATATTCCGGGACCAGAGCCTTGCGGACTAATCTATAAGTCCATCAGCAATCGCATTCACTCAGGGGATACTGTACTCCTGCTTGTGAGACACTCGATGCATATAGCAGTACGAAGAAGTATCCTGACGACAAGGAGTATGCATGAAGTGACTGTCGACGTAATATCTCACTTTGAGAAAAGGAATGGTTACTATAGGCAAAAGTAATTGAACTGAGCCTCCATGGCTTCGGAAATAAAAGACAGAAACGCCCTTTAAATATGCCGTCACAGTGACAAAAGTAGATTACGAGGGAGATTGCCACGTAACACGTCTCAAGGCGAAGGAAGCAGTTTGATATCGAGGACGCTGTGCGACACTGAAACCGGAATAAATGCGAGCTCAACTGGGAGCGTCAGAGAACCATTATTGGTGCAGCTCGAGACACCTGCCAGAGTCGCTTCCCGCGTCGCAGCTAGAGGCTACGAATTGTGCGCAAGTGCGGCGTCGACTGTTTTCATGTGGAATGCAATTCCGATGTGTTCTCAGTCAGGCGTCGCCCGGTTTTAGCGCTTACATCTCGCGCTGCACAATAACCCCACTGTTATTGCGGCCTAAACACGAACCGTGTGGTTTCTGAATTGGTCAGTAATAACGTGGCACAAATTCGGCAGCTGATATGGCGCGGCAGTCGCGCTATATAAAATTGGCGCGCCATCGCCGTGTGATGCCAAGCCAGATTAAGTACGTCGGAAACGCGTTCCATGTGGCTGCCGGTTTAAATCACATTTGCATGTCTACACCATGTCGCGTATTGGCAGAGAGGATGGAGGAGAAAACTGTGAAGAAAGTATGTGTGTTGACGACGTAATACAAATAATTTCGGGCTACTTACATGTACTGTCGCCATTAGACTAATACGCAAAAACAGAAACATGCCTATGAAGGTCTCTGAGAAAGAGGATCAAAAGAAGCGAAGAAAAAAAAAAAGACAGGCTTTAAAGAGCACACAGTATGTGGCTTTAATATATAGAGCTTATCAGGCGCTAGCACTCGGAGGAGACTGTCATAGGCAACCACATTAAGGCAGGAAAGACGACGAGATAGCGCCTGTACGTCGCAGGCATACAATCCTGCCCACACCATCTCATGAAGAGCCGCATATAGGCGATGTTTTTTTTTTCTCGCGCAGTTTAAACAATTGGGGCGCGCGTAAACGCAATGCTGCGCTTAGTTATCACATAGCCACCTACAAAAAAAAAAAAATCTATACCTTAGAGTGTACATGTCGCGTCGTCTGTTTCACTTTGTGATGCGAAGCTAGTGGCTTAAAATTTTCGTAAGGTTTGTCTAGATTTTATTGACGAAATAAATACACAGATTATGACTATGTGCAGAAAGGTAACGAGAAAAAAAAATAATTCTTTAGGTGAGCGGAGCGTGCGATAGATATAACTGAACGTCACTTGCGTGTTGTGATCATTGAGTAACAGTTCTTTTTTTCGTAAGGTGGTTCGTGGAAAGTTTAGTGCTAATTGCTGGCGCCAGTGCGGCATTAATCAATGCCAGCAACGTTATCTCCTTCAGGTGCTGCGTGCACGATTGTGCTCGCCAAGGTGGTGCAGCAAAAGCAAGAATACTCATAAAAGTAATGGCATTTAAAACGTTTCTCAATTCGCACAAATCTTGAAGACTTTTGATTGGGCCGTTCCTGAAAGTCTGAATAGTAAGTACTGTCCAAATCTACAGCCTTGCGACGGCTTCCTAGGAGTAATGGATGCCAATTTCGAAGGCAATGCTTTTGCTACTGCGGGTGCCGGAAACAATTGCATGAGCCGGAAACACGTCATTGCCGCCATGTTTCTGACCCCACCTACAGTGAACCGAATTAAGAATATACGGTTGGATGTTTGCTCTCGCTGGGAGTACGTCATCATGTAGTGAGTTCACTTCTTTTAAAGCAAACAACTTTCTTTGGCTCTTAGCCCCGTTTTCGTGGTCAGCGGCCGTATTTTCTCCGCTGAGAGAATGAGGACAGGACTGCCACAGAGGCGGAGCAAGCGAGCAGAAAGTTGGACACTGGGGGAGAGGAAAAAAATGGCGGTGTTATCGGACCTTGCTGGTTAGTCAGAGTGGTGCAGACGTCACGCCAGAAGTTGGTGAACCTTGCGGGTCGGCAAAGGGATGCGACCAACTGTTTTGCTACGATGACTGTGGCAGCAAAATCAACGAAGTTAGAAAAGCGACGCGAGGCTCGGCGTCAACCGAAGGCCGCCATTGACCGCCGAGGAGTGAGAAGAAAAGTTGCGCCAACGACGTTCACAGATAATTCAGCAAATTTAGAAAGCTATTAACTTACTTTGACAATCATCTGCGATAGTCTCTTCATTTCTTTTGATTGCTTTGACAAAGTTATTTATAAGACACATTTTTCAAATTGTTGGATGGGTGCTTTCCAAGTATGCTGTACATACTGTTGACGTTCCGATATCTGACGTCCCTGCAGGGAGTTCGCGCATGGAGTCCGCATTCTGTGACCTTGACAAAACTCTCCTAAGAATTAAAAACGGTTAATTCGTTCTGCTACAGTACGCTTTTAATTATTCTGAAGATGCAAAAAGTAGTGGTGAAATAAAGTTTTCAACGTTTGAAATGGGCGCCTGAAGGAGATTGATATGATACACAATATATTTTTGGCACAATTTGAAAAATAAAATAAAAACTAAGCATAACATTATGCGTTTTTTATTTTAATGCAGAGTTTTACCATGATTGTTGCGGTCAACAAAAGGCCACAGAGAAGCTGACAGAAAAAGACATTAAATTTTAGCGGAAAATTAGCGTGTAAATCATTTAGACTTACACACAGATGTACTGAACATGATTTTTGCAGTTTAACTGTATATTTGGACACTTATTCGCAGCGTCGGTTTTGTACAGCTTTATCCTTAATACGATTATTCAAAGAACTTAGCTTAACTGGGTTACACGTGCTGAAAAGTTCGCACCATACAGTTTCTCCCACGACAACGCACACAACAAGCGACGGCAATACCAGCGTAAAGCACACAATTCGGATCTTCGCGTTGGCACTGTCTCCCAACGCAGGTGTGCGCTAACGTGAATGGAAGTGAGTAGTCCCCGCTTCTCACGATTTCCTTCACTTTCTTTCTTTCTTTCTTTCTTTCTTTCTTTCTTTCTTTCTTTCTTTCTTTCTTTCTTTCTTTCTTTCTTTCTTTCTTTCTTTCTTTCTTTCTTTCTTTCTTTCTTTCTTTCTTTCTTTATATTTTTTTGCGTGCGTTGAGAATGAAGGGACAACACAAAGTTTGTATGAAAGGGTATGAAATTGCATTTTCCTTCTTTGCTCTGTGTGCTACGTATTACTATGTTTCGGGTGTTCATGACTGGCAGGGAAGGAAGCAATGACAACACAAAGGAAGTTCTTTGGACTGCTCATTACGCTGTAGCAATGCAACGAGCAGACAGTAGACAGGTTTTTTTTTTCTTTCATAAAAAGGAAATGGAAAAGGAAGAACATTTCCTTAGGAACACTGGGCGATATGTATTAGGTCCATGAAAGCAGGCTTCATTGAATGTCTACGAAAGTCCTGGTGCTCACGACACTGGTTGAAGTTGGTGTTTTCGTGACGCCGAGCTCGGAGGAAACAACGGAGAGGACGTGTGGTACTCATCGATGGTGAATCTGTTGGAATATTCGACGAGGAACCCGAACCGAGACTTTTTCACGGAGTTTATCACATGCGCGCACCCACACACACACACACACGCACACAGTGGTTGCACGTGTCTTGGCAGTAGCTGGACATGCCTCCCGGAGAGCCTGGCACAGAAGTGAGACGTATGTGACGAAGATTTTATTTCGAAGGCTTCTGTGCCAGCGATCACGAAACTGCGGTTGCCAGTAGTGATAAGGCACTCACGAGCAGCCTGGCGGGAAGTGTCGAGCTTGTAATGCTGGGACACGCACCGCAGTTTGCAGTGGCTGTAAAAGCAAGAACACGAATTGAGATAGATAGATAGATAGATAGATAGATAGATAGATAGATAGATAGATAGATAGATAGATAGATAGAGAGAGAGAGAGAGAGAAATGAGAGAGAACATGAGGTCTAGTGGGCCTGAAACTTCATTGATTGCTTTTAAGCTTGCATCAAATCAAAGCACGAATCAATGCAATCAAATTAATTCACTCACTCTATGTGGCATATTAACAGCCTGAGCGATAAACGAAAATGGCGTGACCTCTTTATGACACTATATTCATCTAGTGCGTTACTGTCGCGCACCCAGTTACGTCTCAATGTTTGCGTTTCTGTCTAATTTAGAATCTGCTCTTATTTATCACACGTGAACTGACTGACTGTTCCTGTATCGCTTAAGCGGTATTTCTCTCTTTTTCTTGCTGATGTGTTCCCATCAGTGGAACTCAGCCTGTGCGTACAGATTTGAACTCCCTAAGTAGGGTTATCTTCTTGCATTTAGTTTATGTAGTAAAATGTAGTTAGGTAATTTACAGGAGCGTATTTGTGTTTCACTCATTTAAATAAAAATTATAATATTAAAGAAAATACGCCAGGCATTTTGGTGGCATTCCACGTGATACAGTTTGTTGAAAATTAGGCAGCGGAGCCGAAGTAGAGAAAGTCTTGTTTATTTGACGCTTGCAAAAACAACTAAAAGAAATGTGGGCGCGCGCTCGTGTCCACGCTCGCTTGTAACTTCCTCTTCTTCTCTTTTTTTTTTCCGGAGCATAATATTTAACAGCTCCCGGCCGAACAATTTGCGTGTGCTTGCTTCTTTTCAAGACGGAGCTTGTCCAGCTGATTCTAGGTGGTACAACATCTGTGCCGGTCTCCGCAACGTGTTGCCACTAGAAGTGCGCACTTTGAATAAGCGATTCGCTCTGCCGTCGCTGCCCGGAAATAATTCTGTCACTTGTCCCATATTCCACAATTGTCTTGGCGAGTCTAATAAGTACTATGTGTCTTCAAGCTTCACTGATTCTGAGTGTCTAGTTTCATTAATGTGAGCTGAACGAAGTTCTTGGAGGTACTCTCGTCGCCATCGGTTCCAGAGATTGTTTAACACATGTTCTCTGTGTTTCCATCTTCCTTGATGTAATTCGCATGATGACAGGAGAAAACATACAGGAGAAAAGTGATTAAATGTGGTCGAACAAAGAATGTCACTGGAGCAAGAGACATTCCTTGTCCGACCCACGTTAATCACTTCCTCCATCTTCACGTGAACTTTTCTTTATTAGGAAAAAAGTGAGTATCTTTCGAGATATTGATATTCAGAGAGCAATAATGTATGATCCGAGTGGCGCTGTGCAGCAGAAACCAAAATAAGCACACGCAATCTGTAGTGTACCTTTAAGGTTCACCACAGCAGGCGAAAGTGGAGACCAAGGATCCGTCTGGTTGCTGTACAAGTTCTGTCGCCAGTCGTGTGAGGAGCCTGCGAAATAAATTAGACGTCATCCTTAAAATCAAAAGGGGAAAGTGCACAGGAAGTCAGCGCGGAACTCCCACAATGCATCGGAAAGTGTGTCCTACAACAGGCACGAACTATACAGCGGACCACAAGAGAAGACGAGAAATGGCTGCACCGAAAATAGTGACATACTGTTCTCTGAGAAGTAATGTGGATCACTTACCAGAGCTACGCGAATGCGGCGAGTTCTTCCACTCTTTGTCAAGTAACTTTCCGCGGACACCTTTGGGGACTAGCGTCGAGTGGGATGTAGGTGCGGAGCTTGCAGGAATCTCTGTCAGTAAGCAGAAACAAGTTGTAACCAAATGAGAACTGCGGAAATCACTGTACCGACGCTTCAAGCAAGCCCATACTACACTTTCACGGTTTCATCTGCTGGCCTCTTTGTTCAGTTGTAGCTTTCGCCTCGGAAAAGTGGTGGTGTGAGGTTCAATCTCCGCAGCGGGAGAACTTCTTATCAAGTGCGACGCTTAAATTCACTTTTTGTTTCCTTTGTAGCTTCGTTTCCTTTATATGTGGCTGCAACCTTTTTATTTTAGCGACATGTTTCATGTATATTTTGCGCTTCCTAATGGCCGAGCGAAAAATTCAATTCAGTGGTTAGAAACCGTACATATGTGCGGGTATTAGACAGTTGGGTAAATGACGTGAATACGACTAGATGGCGGTAAGGCAAATATAAGCTAGAAAGTTGCAATAATGACAGCATCTTTTAGTCATTCCGTACTTACACAGGATTGCTCTTGGATTAAAGCGCGCCGGAGCTAGGTCTAAAGTTGACGTTTTCTTCTTAAGCTAGAAATAAACTTCACCGTGTTTGCTCTCGTATTCATAAAAAGCCCCTGAATGTTCTATCAAACACAGTAAAAAGTTTGTGAAATTTGTGCCAGGCAGTGTTTACTTGATTCCGTTACGCAGTGGCAAGATGTACAGCGCCGTCCACTTCTGTGCAGAGCACGCGAACGGCCGGTGATGATGATGATGATGATGATTTATTGGCATACCCTTTGAAACGGGGCGGCGACAAATAGTCACCTAGCCTGCTTGATTTATACAGGTATACGATACATGTTCTTTATCTAGCATTTTTGTATACCTCTCATTATTCTTTTCCTTTTTTCAAGAATTTACCTTGTACCGCTACCTATGATTTTAAGAGATAAGGTCGTATTCATCTTTTCCCTGCTTTTTTTTTCAACAGTACTCTAATCGTCTCTTGCTTATCTCTACGGCTGATCTGTTGATGTTTCCTTCCACTTTAAACCCAAGCGCTTCTGGGAGTTGCACGTTACCTACGGTTCTCGCTGGGTGGATCCCGTCGCATTCCATCAGGATGTGCTGAGTGGTCTCTGGGTCTTTACTGCAGCATACACATGCCTCATTTAGTTCCGAATATTTGCTCCGGTATGTTTTGGTCCTTAGGCAACCGGCTCGAGCCTCAAATACCAAGGCACTGCCCTTTGTGTTATCGTACAGATTTTCCCTTCTAATTTCTTTCTTCTCATTCTTGTAAATCTCCATTGTCCTTTTTGTTTCCATTCTTTGCATCCAATTCACGGTCTCTATTTCTCTCACTTTCTTTCTGATGACTCCTGGTTGTCTATTTACAGTTTGGATTATCCTGTACTTGGTTGCCAACTTCCTTGACCTCTTCCTCCATTCTGTGTCCACGCTTTTCATGTACATATACTTGTGCACTTTAGACGCCCACTTATTTTCATCCATATTCCTGAGCCTTTCTTCAAAACTAATTTTGCTCTGTGCTTCATTGACTTTAAAAGAGGCCCAACAAATGTCATCCTGCACTGCCTCATTTGTGGTATTACCGTGGGCTCCGAAAGCCAACCGGCCTACTGATCTTTGGTTAACTTCCAAACCCGACAAGATATCCGATTTTAAGCATATAATGGCATTTGCGAATGTTAGCGCTGGCACCATTACTCCATTCCTGCAGATTCCACACACCACCTCATAGTTATTGTGGCCCCACAGTGCTCTGTGTTTCATTATTGCTGCATTCCGCTTCCCCTTTATTTTCAGATTATCTTGGTTGTTGCTTGAGTAATTCTTTCCTTCGTTTATGTGTACGCCGAGGTACTTATATTGCTTCAGTATGGGTATTACTTGCTGTTGAATTGACACCATGAAGTTACTCGTCTCTTCATTAAAGATCATAATTCCTGATTTCTCTGTGCTAAACTTAAGGCCTAGATTTGTCACTGCATTCCCACAGATATTCGCAAGTATCTGTAAATCTTTTTTATTGTCCGCTAGTAGAACAATGCCGTCTGCGTACATCAGTCCAGGGACCTTCTGTTGCACCATTTGTCCATTACGCATATAGGATAAATCAAAACCTAATTCGCTGTTTTCCAGTCGTCTTTCTATACTCTTAACGTAAAGCGTGAACAAGAATGGTTACAGAGGGCATCCTTGCTTCAATCCTTGGTGAATTCCCACCATTTCATTACCTTTTCCACCTTCCCATACCACTTGTACTTGGTTGTCTCTATATATCTCCCTCAGCAGCTCCACGAATCGTCATCTATGCCTTCGTGCTGAAGAATATCCCATAACAATTCCCTGTCTACGTTGTCATAAGCTCCTTTAATATCTAGAAATGCTATCGATAAAGGTCTTTTCTGAGCTACTGAAATTCCTATGCACTGAGTTAGTACAAACATATTATCCTCTAAGCGTCTGCCTGGCCTGAACCCATTCTATAGTTCCCCCAATACATCATTTTTCTCCACCGACTTCGACAGTTCTAATTTTATGGCTTGCATTGCCATTCTATATATCACCGACGTTACTGTAACTGGCCTGTACCAGCTCGTCTTATCCTTATCTTCTTTGCCTTTGTAGATGAGGTTCATCTTGCTTTCACGCCATCCAACGGGAATTTTCTTTGTTCTAATCACTTGCTCTACGGCATTACTCAGCAGTGCCTTGCGACAGTAGTACCTTGCTGTCGCCCCGCGCCGGTGATGATGATGTTGTTGTTGTTGTTGATGATGATGATGATGATTTATTGGCACCCCCTTTGAAACGGGGCGGCGACAAATAGCCACCTAGCCTGCTTGATTTAATCAGGTGTACAATACATGTTCTTTATCTAGCATTTTTGCATACCTCTCATTATTCTTTGTCTTTTTCAAAAAATTGCCTTGTACCGCTACCTATGATTTTAAGAGATCAGGTCGTATGCATCTTTTCCCTGCTTTTTTTTTTCCACCAGTACTCTAATCGTCTCTTGTTCCATCAGTACTCTAACCGGTGATGATGATGATGATGATGATGATGATGATGATTTATTGGCATCCCCTTTGAAACGGGGCGGCGACAAATAGTCACCTAGCCTGCTTGATTTAATCAGGTATACTATACATGTTCTTTATCTAGCACTTTTGTATACCTCTCATTATTTTCTTTTTCAAAAATTTACCTTGTACCGCTGCCTATGATTTTAAGAGATCAGGTCGTATCCATCTTTTCCCTGCTTTTTTTCCACCAGTACTCTAATCGTCTCTTGCTGATCTCTACGGCTGATCTGTTTATGTTTCCTTCCACTTTAAACCCAAGCGCTTCTGGGAGTTGCACGTTACCTACGGTTCTCGCTGGGTGGATCCCGTCGCATTCCATCAGGATGTGCTGAGTGGTCTCTGGGTCTTTACTGCAGCATACAATGCCTCATTTAGTTCCGAATATTTGTTCCGATGTGTTTTCGTCCTTAGGCAACCGGCTCGAGCCTCAAATAGCAAGGCACTGCCCTTTGTGTTATCGTACATATTTTCCCTTCTAATTTCTTTCTTCTCATTCTTGTAAATCTCCATTGTCCTTTTCGTTTCCATTCTTTGCATCCAATTCACGGTCTCTATTTCTCTCACTTTCTTTCGGATGACCCCTGGTTGTCTATTTACAGTTTCGATTATCCTGTACTTGGTTGCCAACTTCCTTGACCTCTTCCTCCATTCTGTGTCCACGCTTTTCATGTAGAGATACTTGTGCACTTTAGCCGCCCATTTATTTTCATCCATGTTCCTGAGCCTTTCTTCAAAACTAATTTTGCGCCAACAAAGCCGGCAACCGGCCTTTGTTCTGTGGGGCGACACCTGGCGGCGGTTGCTGGGTCCGAGATCGCGTGCCAAGGAGCATGCGCGGCCTAATAAACATACGAACTTGCGCGTGTTGCATTTAACCAGAGGTGATGCTCGTAAGCGCCTTTGTTATCTCGTACAGTCCGTGAGCGAGCTTCATTTGTCGCGAAAGGACCGGCGCGCGTTATCAGCCCATACGCTTCATTTTATGGCATTTGCCATGCCACTAGCGCCCTCAGACCGAGTAAGGATTAGGGTAATCAAAGACGTTTTTCAATGTCGCCACTCATCAAAAGCAGTTCTTCATTAGTGTTAGCCGCGCATGCTCCTGGGCATACTATCTCGGACCCAGCAACTGCCGCCAGGTGTCGCCCCGCAGAGCAAAGCCGGCCGGTTGCCTAAGGACGAAAACATATCGGAACAAATATTCGGAACTAGATGAGACATGTGTATGCTGCAGTAAAGATCCAGAGACCACTCAGCACATCCTAATGGAATGCGACGGGATCCACCCAGTGAGAATCGTAGGTAACGTGCAACTCCCAGAAGCGCTTGGGTTTAAAGTGGAAGGAAACATCAACAGATCAGCCGTAGAGATCAGCAAGAGACGATTAGAGTACTGGTGAAAAAAAAAGCAGGGAAAAGATGGATACAACCTGATATCTTAAAATATAGGCAGCGGTACAAGGTAAATTTTTGAAGAAAGATAATGAGAGGTAAATGCTAGATAAAGAACTTGTATAGTATACCTGATTAAATGAAGCAGGCTAGGTGACTATTTGTCGCCGGCCCGTTTCAAAGGGGATGCCAATAAATCATCATCATCATCACCGGCCGCTCGCGCGCTCTACAGAGCAGTGGACGGCACTGTACGTGGGCATATCTGGCTGCTGTATCAACGTGCGTCTAAGAGAATGCCAGTGGTCATTAAAATAATCTTGGGGGTCAGATTTGGCTTCCCATTGCAGAGATTGCGGGTGCCGTGTTTATTGAAATAGAGGTTGTTTTCAGAAGCAAAAACCGGCTTATCCGAGAATTAACAGAGGCTTATCACATTAGCAAAAGGAGGAGATGCCTGCGTCACACACCCTTCTATCTTGTTACAGGATGAGTACGCTTTTCTTGATTGTTAACACATGTACGTGGTCGGTTTACTTTATGCCATTTTCGAGAGTAACCCGTGGATATCATTTATTGTTACCCCCGTTTTGCTCCGCATGCGCGGTCACCCATTTTTTTTGTGTGTATATGTGAAGCCCGTACAATAAGTTCATTCAGTTCCGAGTAAGCGGCTTGTCCTGTCGTTTCTTCTGTTCCGTCTTTTCGCCGTGCTTTAACGAAGTTCTTAAGGTGAGCGTCAACCAACTAGTCTGTTTGTCCATCCTACGGCTTCTTTATTTAATTTCTCGGCATGCTGGTTAGTTTCTTGCTCTAGAGCGACACTAGAACAACGACACAGCAGAAGGCACGTAGATGCAACGTTAGTCGTACGTTGTAAATGTAATGTGTGTAACCACTTGTCCATTTCTCTTTGCATGTGGTGGCAAGCGCACGTATCACTCGGGAGTGAAATTTTTGGACGAGCTCTATACTTAGTTTCAAATAAGGCTTTGTGGATTACTCTGTGGGAGGATAGGTGATAACTCGGATCGAATGTCAGTTGAGAACTCTGTGAAGAAACAGCTCTTAATTACCATCGTCACTCACCGTAGAGATTGACCGTGCCTTTGGTCTCTCCGAGCGTGTTCTTGGCGACGCAGTGGTACTCCCCGTAGTCGTCTGGCTTGAGTCGGTGTATGACGAGCTGCATGCGAACCTTGTACATGGCATGCTGCATGGTGACCACGGAGTGCTTGACGTTCTGATGTATCACGCGGTCCGCGCCGCGGGTCCAGTAGGTGACCGATCTTGGGTGCGACTCTAGGTTGCAGTCCAGGGTCACGTCCGAGTCGATGCTCGCGCCGACCAGCTGATTCGGGATCCAGATCATGGGCGCGACTAAAAAAAAAATGTGGTTGATCCCTCTTATATAGGAATCGGTATAGAACACGAAAGTGAAACGTGTCTTCACAGAAGTAGTGTAATGTTTATTGCACATTGATATATAATGTCTATTGGTGTTTTGTGGCTAAAGCGCCCTTAGGCGTTGATGCACCCACGCTGACGCCTGGTGGCACGTCTCCTCCATCACGACTACCAACGTCGATGACCATGAGCAACCGTCGTGCATATGGAAGCTGCACTACGCTGCACACGCTAGCACAACGCGAAAGACGAAGCACGTAACTGACACACTAATACAACGCGCAAGACAAAGCACGTAACTGAATCGTCACCGAGTCAAATCAGCGCGTACAGCGCGTCGTAATTGCAGCCTCCGCGATCAACTTCAGAAACATTTTCAGAGCTAATTGCGGAGGCCACGCTCCGCTGTGCTGAGTACGGTGAACGCCACCTGGCGTTGGTAGTGCTTCTTGATGCCAGCGTCCCTTCGAATGCTGGCATCGAGGCGTCGTAGTGCTGAGACCACCGAAGCGTTCACTGTCGGTGCGCGTTAGTGTCATAATGCAGTACTTCTCTTTTCTGCTCGTAGGCGGCGGCACCGCCCCGAGCAAGAGCGCGGGTACACGGAGGAGTGTTAGATATATAAGGCGCGTCTGTGTAGCTCTCTGCAAATGCGTTTGTGGCGCAATGGGTTAAACGCTCGGCGATCTATCGTCGCGGACCGAGAGGTCGTGGGTTCAATTTCCAGATTTTGCATGTTTGTGGAACTTTTTCTTCTGGTTTCTTTCTTTGTATTATGTTCGTGTACATTGTAAGCTGACGTATTTCCGTGACGGAAATACGTCAGTGAAGTCTTGGTGGACCCAGGCATAAAACACTTTCGTGTTAAAAGACAAAGGCAAAGTGCACACAGGCACGTCATTATTTTGGCGTGACAGTGACGCGTGTCTCCAGGTCTCATTACAAGCTACGTCGAGTTTACTTTCCTTCATCAACGACAAAAAAAAAAAAAAAAAAAAAAAAAACGAACAGCCGCAAAGAAGGGTGCCAGGTTCAGCAGCCTGACGGGCACCCCCACTGCCCCATTCCCCCCCAAGAGAACATTCTAAAAATGGCTAGTATGACATAATTTTTTAAAAAATGGCGCTTAGTATAAAACGCACCAATCCGCTTTACATCGTGGTTTATATAATAAAGGTCGTTAGCTCTAAAACACGCTTGTCATGCTCATCGAACAATGTTCGCGGTATTTCGAAAGTGCATTTGTGGGAGGAGCGCCAACATGCGGCTTATCCTATTGCAGCTAATCAAAACATTGCGTTTCAACGTTTCTGGGAACCACAGAATGTATGGCACGTGTAATGGCAAATGTTACGGAACATGCTGTCAGCGCAACCGAAGGAAAGAACAGAGGAAGGAGCAGATGCTACATTGATTTCATGAGGGCAGACTTCAAACCGGAGCACGTTCGAAAGGCATGTTCGATTTTTCTCCCTTTCTTAGTGTTCCCGACTGCGAGTCGATCATGTGTGTTTGAATAAGCTACCGGTCAAAGTCCAGCGTTGGTCTCGCGTAGCATGGTGTCCCCCCCCCCCCCCCCGCCTTTTTTTCTTCTTTTTTTCCCGAGTCGTTGCCTTTACCTGCGCTTTCAATAGCTTCTGATGACCAATTAGATGACCGTTCTGTCTAACGATACAAAATTTTAAGGAACACAGTGTTTAGGGGCGACACTCCTTGGGGTCGAGACTTGTCCCCCGTCGCGCCGTTGTAGCCACGCTAGTACTCGCCGCTCCCGCTAGAGGCGCAGCTGTGCTTTCGTTTGATTTGAATGGCGCCCACTAGATGGCGTGGCGGCGCTCGCTCCACAAGGCGGCGGCGGAGCGGAGGGCTCGCAAAGCGGCTGCAGTGTGCGCTCGCCGTCAAGTCCCTGCGGTCTTGACGGCGAGTACTGACTATGTACCTGGCACCTAATCTGTCCAAGGGAAACATCGTCACGTACATCGAGAAGGCGATGCTGCAATATGAAACTGAATACAAACACGGCCCCTTCGTGCTCACTGGATACTTTAACGTGGAAGTCATGAACGACGATGTCCCGCTACGATCTCTGGTGCATTTCATATGAATACAAACGTCCCACCACCACCAGGGGAACTTGTATAGACATCGCCTTCTCGAACTTTAGACTACATCCAATTCACGATCCCTTGGCGTTGTACTTTACGGACCACGATGGTATATACTCATAGTATATACTCAAAGTATATACTCAAAGGGCGACGTTCTCCTGAGCTTAACGTCATACATGACTAAAACAGAATCAGGGGAACCCCCTCCTTGTGGTCCGTAGAGCTCTTGAACAAAATCACCATCTACCCCATGTGTAAATAATGAAACATTGTGTATATACTGTATATATAATCACACCACACCCCCGTGTTTCTTTGTCACACCTTTGTATGATGATCGAGTGGGCAAAATCTATGGAGGATTCACGATTTACCAAATAACCTCCGGAGCTTCGCCCACTCATCATCATTCACTTCGTGGATATGGCGATAATTTTTAAATCTGAAACTGACGTACGGACTAACGAGTAAAACATGTTCGTGCGATATTGTTTGGGTGAATCCGACGCCGGCACATCCAGATAGAGAGAGAAACGAGAAGGGAAAGGTAGGGAGGTTAACACAACACAACCTGATCGTGATTACACGAACGAAATTTCGGAACTATCTCCCAGTTTAAGCTTGAAGTCTGGCATTGTTTAACCGGGGTTAATTTATTGCTTAAAATTAGATATACTGAAACTTAGAGTGAAAAATCCTTTCTAGAGGGCCAAGATCCTTGCTGAGCGAGTTAGGGTGAGTCAGTATACCACATGCTGTTGGGTTGACTCAGCCGTGCCTATTCTCATTTAGATGATCTCGGAACTTAAATCGTCGTCTGACAAACCGACTCGATATGCTTTTGTCGGGCTCTTGTCGACTCTGCGATAACAGTCTCAACCTTTCTTTTACTAATTCTAATAGCCTTTCAAACACTTTAAACGGACTTAAAGGGGCCTCTAGATACCTTTTTTTTTCACTTCTAACGCCGTACTCACAGCTGACTTCAAGGATGATCCGCTTGCTGACCGAGGGCAGCACACCGTTGGAGGCAATGCACAGGTAGGCGCTCATGTGCAGGCGGGAGACCTTCGTGATGTTCAGCCAAGTACCTTTCACCGACAATGCTGTGAATCGGACAGGAATACACGATCGTTAAGGGAACTGTAGGCGTACAGAATAAGCTTATCGGTTTAGTAGAGTAGAATTTTGGGCCAGTTGGTGATGCAAATTTGACTACAGTGAAGCGCAAAATAGATGGGACCAAAGGAAGCCGAGGTAGACAGGACCAATAATATAAGATGGAACAAGTTTGTCACAATGCACACACCGAGAAGGTCAACACGTCCCGGACTGGTCTACTGTGGAAAAGGGAGACCGGTTTATACGCCAACATCGCAGCTTTTATTTTTCCTTGTCTCTAGCTTCGCAAAGGATAGCTTGAAGTTTGTATTAGCTTCACAATGCTGTTGGTGCTTCCCGTATTTTCTACTGGAGATGCCAATGAGGTGCACAAATTAAAAGGAAAGAAATAAAGAATGACTGCTGACACTGCCTTTCACCAGGACAGTTTAACGAACCTCTGTATAGCGTTCTTTTTTGCGCCGTTATTAAGTGCATGAAGCAAGAAAAAACGCACTTATGCCGTGTAAAAGCTTTCTTTAGATAAGTTACCTGTAGCCTTTCGTTACAGCGTCTGCTTTGCACACTAATTAGTAAGCCGGTCGAGATCTGATACTATTGCGTAATTTATTAAGTCATCATTCAATCATCATCATCCTATATTTATGTCCACTGCAGGACGAAGGCCTCTCCCTGCGATCTCCAATTACCCCCGTCTTGCGCTAGCTGATTCCAACTTGCGCCTGCAAATTTCCTAACTTCATCAGCCCACCTAGTTTTCTGCCGTTCTCGACTGCGTTTCCCTTCTCTTGGTATCCTTTCTGTAACTCTAATGGTCCACCGGTTATCCATCCTACGCATTACATGGCCTGCCCAGCTCTATTTTTTCCGCTTAATGTCAACTAGAATAATATTTTCAGGTGAAGTTCGCCCACGTAATTCCAAGCTGCCTTGACGACAGACAGGGTTCTTTGAACTCAAAGTCTATGCATTCCGTCTACGCCAATAGAACTTGCCTTCGGACACAGGAAACTTAAAGCGCATGGACAAAGATACGAGGAATGAATACGTGGAAGTTTCTGGCATATACCGTTATATAACGTTCTTTTGGAAGGCTGATTTATATTTTGACGCAACATGCAAAATACATGAAACAAGTGTACTCAGTCTACTTGACAAAGACGAGCAGAGACGGTCTTTATTATTCTTTTTTTATCCGTTGTTTCGCTTTTGTTCAGTTTGCCTTTAGCATGCCGTTATCGCTATGATCGCACTTCTCATACGTCAACAGGTATATTTAGCCGAATAAGGACAGCGATAAGGCAATGATGTTTGCGGGGACTTGCCAGCAGTGCATGTGCTGATGCCACTGTCATAATGGTACGTGTGCGCTGCTCGTGCAACGAGCCTCGAATCGACAGCGACCGAGCGCAAAACACATTTAGGTAGAAAAGAACTAGAATGAAGCATTGCGCAACACGATTGAAGCCAAACGAGTCGGCCCAACACGTGATCCTCACCCCAGAGCGCGCGGTAGGTTTTAGTACTCCCGGTCCACCCGTGCACTGAAGGCAGAAGGGTGCGACTGTTTTCACAACAAATCCGTGCAGGGGCGGGGCCTCGCCTCGATGACGTATCACCATTTCCTCTTTTTTCCTTTGTTCGGCGGCACGGTCGGTTGTGCCCCGGTGCCGCGGCGGAAGCCGTGGTGCCGGGCGCCGACGCGAAGTGGTGGTCGTTGGGGTGTTGCGGAGCGCAGCGTAGCAACACCCCAAAATAAAAAAAAATACTGCTCTAGTCAGGTATACTGCTCCCTCCCTGATTGTGAGATTATATTTGGATCATCAAAACAGTGATGCGTTTATTTAGGAATAGCATCGATCCCTTAACAGCAGCCACAGCTGTGCTAATCACCACCAGCCCAGCGCGTTCTCCGTTACAGAGAGGGAACAAAAGAAGAAAATGGTGATACGTCATCGAGGAGAGGCCCCGCCCCTGCACGGATTTGTTGTGAAAGCAGTCGCACCCAAGGCAGAACAGCTGATCGAACAAGTGCGTATTGATTAAAAACTAACTAGAACCAAACATTCTCGGCCAATACGTTGACACTCAGAGTTGACGTGTTGGGCCGAACTTTTCGTTAAAAAAAGCGAAGGGAATGACTTCGCGAAGAATTCGTTTGTCAAAGCTGGCTGAATGACGTAAAGCTCCCTTCTAGTTTACTTCCTTCCTCTATGGCATAACATGACAAACACACTGTGGTCAACTAAGCCGCTTTTACTGGTTGTCTAGCAAACGCTGACCTCAGGTAGTGCTGTTCTGGACATTGTCAAATTCCGTCATATTGTCGAATTCGCCAACGTGTCTGCTCTGATTGGTCCACAAGGATGCTACGACCTACGATTGGTTCAGAATGCCTAAAATGGCGGAAGTCGACAATGCGACGGTAAGCTCCTCGGGCTATATGCCTGCCGCGTTGCTCGTTTTCCCATTAGAGCGGTGGTTCTCGTGGTTCAGGATAGTCGCGGAGAGGACGGCGCTCGCTGCCGACCCTACTTCCTGTTGCGGAGAAAGTGACGAATACGAGGCTGGCGCGCGCTTGACCATTGGCTCGACGACAGACCGCGGGTCCTGCCTCCGGGATCGCAATACACGCTACTGTAATCTCGGAGGCAGAAGAACGTGATTCAAGCTTGAAGCAGCCGCCACCAATAGCGCTCGCAGCCGACCGTGGTGGAGAGGAGGAAATAGGAGAGGGGCCGGAACCAGCTTCTCGGCTTACGCGGCAGGCATCTTTTATTGCTCGGGCACACCCCTGGGTCTCAGGGAAGCAAAGTCTGCCTGCTTTGGTTCCGGTCAAAGCAGCATCGAGGATGGTTAAACATCGCCGCAGGCACGGTATGCCTAAGCGTTCTCTCATCTCTCGTCATGCGAGGCATCTCTAACCTTTCCTAGATGGATCGAGTGCGATGTGCTGGGCGTCCTCTCTGCGCCATGTGATTTCCGGTTCCGGTGTCCCATTCGCGATGCAGCGCAGCGCCACATCACCGCTTTCAGCCACTTCTGTGCTGTCGCTCGTCAGGTGGTTGTCGATTTTGGGCGGCACTGTAAGAGAGTCACGTTGAAGATCTCTGCCACATTGGGTTCACTGTACGCGTAGCATCTCGTAGATATAACGCTATGCTCAGTCTGGTGGTCTTCTGCAGGTGCCATATGTAAAACTGCCAGGAAGTATGAAACTTTGCGATGCTACTCCGAACATACATAAGAAATGCGGTTCATATGGTATCTGCTTAATGGTCTACTCCGACTGGCGGCTGTGGACACGGACGCGACCTGGCAGGTCACAAATACCCGGCCCTGGAACTTTGTTGAAAAGGACAGATGAAAACGATTAATCGGAAACACTGCCCAGAACTTACGACGCAGTTGCGCTGTTGCTCATTGATGTGTAGAGCCATATATTCATTCTGGCTCGTTTGACTGTTTCGCGGTAACACTCTCCCTTCTTCTCGTGGCCAACACTGCAGTTAAATACGGCTACTCCGATTGTCTAGTGCAGAGTCACCCGTATGCGCGCGCCGCAAATGAGCCAGATTTTCGTTTTTTCAAGTACGATGTTCGACCTATACATATTTTGCCCTGTAAGACGAGAATCAATCTATCCCAAATGAGCTTCGCTGAACTGAAGCAAGATAAGAATGTCCGTTTAAGGCGATTATCTTTATTCCCGAATGTAGGCTTCATTCGCATACTTTCGAAAAGAAAGTGTCTATGGGTGTTTTTTTTTTATTCAAATGTTATAACAAAAAAGCTATAAGCGCAGCGAACTTGGCGTTCTTGCAGAATGGTTAGTAGGCGAGGTCGACATACTTTGCCGCTAATAACATGATGTTCAGTAGACTAATCAACAAATAATCAATAATTGACTTTTTTTTATTAGTGCCTTGGCGGCAGTCGTTTAAATGGCAAACTTGGAGGCAGTCACATTTTAGGGCACCCTCAGTTTTTTTAAATATTGAAGGTTGTGCCTAATTGATCATCGATGTTCAATGATCAATTCAGGCAATATCGGAAACGAGCGTGCCGGGAGCGCAGGAAAGGCATCCCCCCTATCATATCAGACGGAAGTGCCCCATGACGCGAGGAAGTTCGAAACTGAACGTTTAGGCCGGTCGCGGCAGCTACTGATACGGCACGCTTTGCCTGGTAAGCACGTGCTACTGTGTGCCGTGTCAGGATTGCATTCAAACTTCACCCCGCACTTACTTACGAGGCGTTTCTGTCAGACGAAGCAGCGGGACGCGCTCGGTTTCGATATTGCCTCGACTGAGCTTTGAAATTCGATGATGAATATCCCGAATTAGGTCCGATCTTGAAGAATAAAAAAATGGGGGTGCATAAAAATGTGAGGGCCTCTAAATTTGTCATGTAAGCAACTGCCCTCAAGGCACTAATGAAAAAAGTTTTCTATATTTTTTGTTGTTATTATATCCTCTGATGCTCACGTTGTTAGCGTCAACGTATGTGAACTCTTCTACAGCAACGGTCCCGTTCACTGCGCTTATAACTTCTTTGTAAAAAAACCTGCCTGGTCTAACAAGAAACACCCTGTATATAGGCAGGCCGAAAGACGTACTCACCGACCACGTTGAGATATCCGACCTGCGATTTCATGGGCGACGTGTTGATCTGGCACATATAGGCGCCCCGGTCACGCTCCTGCACGTCGTGGATGTGCAGGTGCCAGGTGCGATGGCCGTTGTGCGTCACCTTGAAGCGGGAGTTGTGCGTGATCACACTCTTGGCGAGTGTCAGTAGCGTGAACTTCTCCACGAACATCCAGGCCACCTGCGGAGTCAACGACTCTGTCTTGTAGGATAGGAAGACACATAGGCTAACCCGCAGTCGAGTTCGAGCCAGCAGACATGGTTATGGCGGCTACGTTTTTTTGGTCGGCTGGTAAATCGTTTTTTCCGCACATATTTTAGAGGAAGCTGATGACGCTGGCCTTGGGCCCGCTATAGGAATTTAGGTGGCTGAATTAGAACCATTTACCGAAGCAAATGTCTTGCCAACGTGGCCCCACAGCTCATCATCAGCCCAGAAAACCACAAGGGCTCTTGTGACAGTACTTGACGGTGACAGACTTGTCTGCTCATCTATAGAGACGGAGTGCCTTGTCTAATGCGCGTATGAACTCCGGCCTTTGTCATTATCTCTCTCTCTCACTCCCCCATTTCACTCCACACTTGTAGAGTAATAAATTCGACATAGTCTAATTAACCATCTTGCCTGGTAAATGGAATAAAAACTGATAGAAGGAGCGAAGGAATAAAAAATAGAGCGATGTAAACAATCGCTCGTCGGTCGCGCAATTCACAAGTCCTTAGTATAGCAGCGAATTTCAGATCTTAAGTGCTGAACTAGATCTGGGACAGTGTCCCATGACTATTTCATCCGTCAAGGGACGATCGTCCAGTTTTTTTCAAGCGCAGTCCGAGCATTTTTCTTGCCACACTGTAACGTGGACGGTCACACTTCGTGACACCTTCTTTAACGATGACGACGATCATAGTTAAAGAACATGTCACGAAGTGTCCATATGTAGCGCAAAGCGCGCGCTTGTTTTATTGTGCGTGCCTCCTTCCTCATTGAACAAGGTCTTGGGATCTTGTTCTATAGCAAATCTCAGCTGCAGAAGGGCACGAAACTCCTGCTGCGATTCCCGAAGGCAACCGGACTGAGTGACCGTATGTGACACGGCGCTTCCATTACGTCGTCGACTCCAGCGTACACAAACACTGGACTTTCTCCCATTCTCTTAATGCGTTCCCCTACGTTTTTCTTTCCCTTAGCGCAGGGTAGCCAACCGGACACAGTCCTGGTTAACGTCCTCGTCTTTCCATTTATCCATTTCTTTCTCTCTCCAGCATATGCGTCTACGCGGGCCAGAAAGGAAGCTGCAACGGATGAGATCTGTGCAAAGACCTGTGTTTCAACGCGCTTATCTTGCATTTTAAATGAACTTTCTTCACTCCTGTCTGTCTCGTAGTAAGACATAATCACTGGTATGTAGTCATAAATAACAGTAATTAGCTTTATTGGCTGCTAGACTGTAGAACACATTTGTTACAGTAAGTGATTACCGGTGCGTAGCAAGAGTACTTTCAGGTCAGAGTTATCGCGGCGTGCAATAATGGGCAGTCAGAGTCGTGTATCTGAGAAACATTCTGTTTCTTACTATTCATGTGACATATTGTTTTCAAATCTATAATTCCGGTTAAAAGGCAAATCATATATTTTCCTGCAGCAGTTTAAAATTACATTACTGCAAAGAAATAGGCATAGAGTCAGTGAAATCTTTTCTACAATTTTAAAAAGCCCAAAAGTGTGATATTTAACAAGAACAAAGCAAAAATAATATTAGTAAAGCTTCGAGTGTGTTAGACCCATGATCCTTAAAATAACTTCTTGCTGGCATAGTTGGTGAAACATCGCTACGCGAAAGGTATGCTCGAAGAAACAGGCGTACGTAATTATAAGGAGAAACAAGACAAACGTCGATCACCAGCAACTATTTGATTAGGCTTCTAATATCTCCTAGAAACAGTCCACAATACAACGAGGGCATCTGCAGATCCGCAGAGCAGTCGGATCTGCGCAAGCGCTTGTTGAATTGTGAACATTGTGTTGGTGTGAGCTAAAATAAAATAGTTGATAGTGGTGCTATTTTTGCCTGTCCTTTTTGAACGTGTCCATTCGCGACTAACATCCATGTAGGTTAATCATATGTTATCTAACTTATTATTTTTGTACAAAGCGGGATAACATGTGCTTTGCGCAAATTCCTTACAGGCATTTGCGCCAACTGCAGCTTACTCACTGTATAGTGAGCCGTCGTTGCGTGACTGTTCAGCACTTTTCAGTGCGGCTCTTAACACTGCGAACGACGTTAGGAGAATTGGAGTACGCCATGCGTTAGCTGTAGCAGACGACACAACTTCGTGTTACGCATAAAAAGGAGGCTAGAGTGTCAATACAAAGAACAGAAACCAACTAAAGGCTTCGCATATGGCGCGAAGAGGCGTTTAATAACGCGAAAGAAAACTTAAGTGACCCACGCTACATGCCGACAACATCCTGTTTATACGTATGTATAGTGTCTAGAACCAAGCTCTCAAAAATTCTGTTCGATCGTCCGTTTTTTTCGGCAGAGCGTTGGCCGTAAATTTTGCTTGGGGCAAGCTAAACCGAATAGAAGCGGACAAAAAGAAAATAGTTGAGCGGGTGAGAAATATCGACAGAACAAGGCGAAACAAGGGCGGAGTGCTTACTCTGTTACCCGTAACTTGCTCGCGCTATAGCCGCCTGCTCATACACTATACATATCACGCTCTTCACTCAAAAGCGAGGCGCCCGCTCAGTTTTCTCGTGGGATCAACAACCGTCAAAGAGCGGAGGATACCGGGGTTTTTGAAAAACGATCTCGGGCAAATGCCCACATATATTACGAGCGGCGCGTGTGTACGTCAGCCGAGCACCTCTCTCTCTCTCCTTCCGACGAGAGAGACAACGGAGACACAATCGCCGCGCAAGTCGAAAAAAAAAAAAACAACAACAACAAACAGCGGCAGCTAAAGGGAGAGAATTCCGCGCTTAAAACAAGTTGAGCATGGAGGACATTGCTTCACTCTTTGATTGTAAAAAACGACTGACGCCCATTTTCTTTCTTTATTTATTTCTCTCTCTCCGGCTCTTAGTCGCGTCTTCGCGTCGCATACGGCGGCGGGCGAACGGCATCTTCGAGCAAGGGTCGGTCCATTATTACAACACTTTGGAGCCACGCAGGTCGCGTCTAAGGATGTGCCCCGAGGGGCGTGGTGAGATTTATGCCGTCTTGTTTTCGGCGTCTCAGCCTGAGGGGAGAAAAAAAAAGAGTTCAGACCAGGGAAGGGTATATAAGACACGTGATCTGTTATCCAGTACCGTAAAATTTCAGTGTGAGATGAGCGCGCCTTTATATATATAGTACGCTCGGCATTGCTCGAGAGTCGAGCACGACGCCGTGGCGTAACGCGCCTTTCGCTGCGGGCTGCCTGAGAGGCGCGAGCACCAAGGCCTGCGCTCGCGTAGCATTTTACACGTTCGTGACTGATCTGTGTACGCGCACCGTGATTTCCATACGCTTGCCGGACATAACCTGAACTACCAAGCAAATGCAAACCTTAACGGGCTCCCTGGTGCTATCGACTTCGATCTGTGCTCAATGTTGCTTTAAGATGTAAAACTTAACTACATCTTATGCGTGTATAATGTGGCTATTTCATCCTGAAACGATTGACCACACCGAGTATTTAAATGGCGATGAACTGCGAGTGGCCACCGCGACGTGAAGTAACCGTAGCCTGCGCTACTAATGTGAAATCCATCGGGACCGTAGCAGTACAAACTGCAAGAAACAGCTACAACTGGAATTGAAAGCGCGAGGAGCGCTGTTGCTGCCACCACTGCCCCTGACATTGTGTGGTCTGTGCTTTTGCAGTCGAGCGCACCGATAGAGTAGCGTCATACATCAGACATGTTCAAGTTCCGACTCCAGTCATGGACCGCGCGAAAGATCACGACATCAGCAAGATCACGACACCAACCGTGAAGTTACTCATGAATGTCACACGCATGTTGCTGACATCACGCACGCACTAGCGAATGTTACTCAGGAATTAGACACTCTCTTTCCAGTTCTTGCAAATGTCTAGTCGCAAGCAAAATGGCTCCTCAGCCACCAAGGTCTCATGAAGACAAAGATGCAGTCACTTTCTTTCTGTATGCCCATCGGACGCTGCGACGAGGCAAGGAATCTGTGTGCGCCCTTGAGCAATTGCAGCGACCTTAGAGACAGGATTTAACAGTGCTGTACGTAATCTGCCCACGTGTTCAATTTAATTTCTTCTCATTCCATTAATTTACTTTTCATATGTTCTTTTACTATCTACCAATGGTAGCCAGGCAAACCGCGCCTATCTCAGACTCATCGCCCTGCCTTGCCTTCATTTTTTAAATTAAACTTATGTTTTATAACGGCAGTAAGCGTTACTGCCGTTATCCATACCTGAAATCTAGTGTATGTGAAGCTCCGCCAATTTATAAGTGCTTATGTTTTACGTGTGACCTGCTGTCACCGTATATGCGGTTCATGTACTCCTACGAAAAACATAAAGTCGTACTCATATCTATCAATAAGGGGCCTTAACGCCTGAACGCATATGTCCAACATGAAAGTGCATTGTTGCGAAACTAAATTTATGGTATAGGGATCCATGGAAGAAAGTTAGCTTGCATCACTGCGTCGAACCAAAGCATCTCTGGGCAAAATTTAGAGAGCTACACATGTTCATCACGAGCCAAGCGGTAGGATAATAGTCCGCTAATTACGTAGCGTCTACAGCATATTACGCTGAATATGGATCGGGCTATAAGATAAACAGAAAGGACGTCGCTTTCGAGGAATCATTCAGTCCTCCAATGTCCCTTAGAACACTGTATTGTGCCCCCAGTGAAAAAAGAAGTTAAGAAAAAAGAGAGAGAAGACCACTCATACAGTGTTTGAAATAGCTGCTTCTCAATCTTTTTGCATTGAAATGCGGCTGTCCCGCTTTCGCGTAAAATCAACAAATGGCCTTTCTGAATTTCGTTTCTCAGCCCTTACGTCCTTGGGTGTTGCGTGTGTAGGTCCTTGGCAGACAGAACGCAGTGCTACGCTGGCTCAGTAGCACGCACGTGGGCTGTTTACAAATCGCACTCATCGAAGCGGGGCAATAGTCTTCGTCCCGGAGACACCATTTCACGCGCCAATTGTTAAGGGACGGGGCACCGCGCGAGGGAGATTGCCGCGTCGCGTGCTCCGAGACGCGTTCGGTACCCGACGTCCCTCGTTGCCCGACGGAAAGCTGGTCGTAACGACTTGCGCAGGATCTGACGGGTCCGCGGCCGTGTCGGAAGCACTGCCGCTGCCGCAGGATGTGGCCATTGCTGCATTACTCAATTGAGTCACCACTTTTTCTTTCAACATATCATCTCCGTATGCACGTTAGCTGGATAGTGGATAGCAGTTCGTGGGCTAGTGGTCGTTCAGTTGAGTCATTTATCTGTGACTGGCTTTTCATATGGAGTTCTTTTATACGCTGGAAGTCAGATTTGATGGGTCTATACAAACACGGTAAAAGCATCTCTCCTCCTCCCCCCCCCCCCCCCCCCCTTCCCAACCCTTAATTTGTCACTCTCGACAGTCCTAGCAATGCGGCGTAACGCTTTCTTTGGAACAGAGGGCTTGGATGGATTGTAATTCCTTGGTGTGTGTATGGTTGGAGGGGGGGGGGGGGGGGTGAGGGGGTACGGAGCTCACATTTTGGTTTAGGGCTTTCTGAGCTCCGTGCGGGCACACAGACCTCGCACACCTGTACGCTCGCGCATGCGCAAAATGCATAAGTGCCCCGCACGCACGCACGCACGCACACGTGCGCGTAACGGAACTCATCTACTTTCGTGGCGTGCGTCGGCGCGTGTATCCTGCTCGCGCGCAGCCGTCGCTGCCACGCAACGTCGCATTTGTCTTCGTCAATACGGGCGCGTAGTCTCTCGGCGATTCGTATACGAGCCTCGCATTTATGGATCTCCTCGTTTCCGGGGTGCGAAACGAAGAAGCACGTCGGAGGAAAAAAAAAAAAAAAAAGGCAGCACGTCCCCATCCATCAGCGTGTCCTTCCAACCGCCGGCGTCGGTTTTCCAGAAGTAATCTCGCCGTCGTTTTACCTGCCATGATGCTTTGCTACACTTGCCCATTTTTGTTTTCGTATATATAATGCGACTTCACCAATAATACTAGTTGGTTTTCTCATTAGTTTATTGGTAGTTTTTCTTTTTTTTTTGCCTGAGTTCAGTGAATCTTCGGGATAGAAATGTTGCTCTGCTATGGCTTCTGGTTTGAGATTTCCTCGCACATTAAGAACCCTATGCGGTTACTGGATTGAGAACGTATCTTACGGAGGGAGCTTCTGAACGAGAAGAAAGGAAACCGAGGGGCCCGATTTTGATTAATCGGGCCCATTTGGTGCATAAGACGCCCACAAACAACAATATCAAGGACAACATAGGGGAAATTACTTGTACTTACGAAGTGAATTAAAGAAATGATAAATTTATGGAAATTAAAGTGGATGAAAGAACAACTTACCGCAGGTGGGGAACGATCCCACGTCTTCGCATTACGCGTGCGATGCTCTTATCATTGAGCTACCGCGGCGCCGTTTTCCCATCCACTTTGTAGGGTATTTATGTTTTACTACTACAACTAACCCTGGGAGTGTTAGCCAGCGCTACCACTCACAAATCCTTGGGGGTGGATGTGGAACATCCTTTTTTCCGCAGGCTTCACGAGTACGTTATCTTTTTGGGTGAAGGCAACTGGCAAATAAACCCACATAATGCTACCTGAAGGCATCAATGTTGCCGGATTCGAGACCCTCGATATGTGAGAAAGCTGTTTCAAGAAGAAAACGTCTCTGAAAGGTATACTTTGATGGTGCTGAGCCTTTGCGTATCATTGAATTTGTAGTTGCTGTAGGCGTCGTTTGAGGCATGCTACATTCCTTGTCAACGTCGTCGCCCACAAGAAATGCGAAAGACCTAAAATGTCAAGTGAAAACAACAAGGAGATACAATAAGTACTCATCTTAACAAAGTCATATAACACTTTCTCTCTAGATTATGATTTATTTTGTTTTAGTCAACTCATATATCTCCTTTCTAGTACGCAGAATGGCTGCAATGCTTCCGGGATTGCCTTGGAAGCCTGTCGTGATTTTGTCACGACGTGCTTGGCAATAGAGAGACCGGTCTACCTGAGCGACGCTGTTGCATCAAACACGCAGGTTTCGTATTACGTATTAGTTAAGTGGCGTTGCTTCAGTCTGCCAACGTGACGTCATTGTTCCGTGGTTCCCCGCTTTGGGCTTAGAGGTGATGACGGTACCCGGGTGCCACGTGCTCTGCTCGCAGTGCTTCGACAGTCGTGCACTATATTTTGTTTTCTGTTGTAAGGGCGTTGATCGGCGTTGATCATCGGTGACGTAACAGAAGCGATGCTCAAGAGGTAGAAGCGGCGGGGGTTTCCGAAGCATTGAAACTCAGGGTCGGGAGGCACCACTTTACGGTAAATTGCGTTTTGTCGATGAGAAAATTAGTGAATAGAGAACTGGACATAAACACGGATAAAGACCTGTCGTGACGCCACATCTACGTCTCTACCTCTGTAATGTTTCCGCCCGTCTGCGCAATTTGCGCATTCGTGGGGCGCTGCGTCATGCGCGCGCGTTCCAAAAAAAAAAAAAAAAAAAAAAAAAGAAAAACGGTGCTTCTAGTTCCTTCGGTGCTAATAAATGTTATTTCTCTCTCTCGAAAGCAGCAGCTCCACCCATTCGCGCACAGTGCGTTGGATGATGGCGCCAGACTGTCGACCGCAAATGGGAGCGTGCGACAGCCGTGGTTATCTCTCGAACGCCACGCTAACTAACTTTTTTTTATCCGGATAAAAGGTAGGAGCAGAAAGCGAGCGACAGCGCAACTCTTGTTCGAACGACAGCCTCACCAGGCTGATAAAGAGCTTACGCAACGCTTTCAGCGGCGCGCGCGTTCCGCCACTTATGCTGATCAGTTATTTGTGCGTGGGAGCTTTCCGTTCGCACGCCATAGCTTTTGTGATCGCCCGAAAGCCGCTTAGCGGATGTTTCACCCAAACAAGATGCAGCCGTCTCTCTGCCGTGGTGTCAGCAGGCGACGCTGCTGCCATAGACAGATGAATTAGCCGTGAGAAGCGCGGTTGTTTTATCGTGCCGCGAACGTTTCGCGGTCGCGCGCCATAGGTAGTGCGAAAGCGTTCCTCCATTGTCACTCGACGCTCATGTGAGCCGGTAAGCGCTGCCTTAGCGTTGTTGACTCAGTGCGATATATAGTGAACGTGCTAATCTCACGGAAACGCTTCGCGCCTGCTTCAAGTGTATCCTCTAGATAAGGCGACGAGGTTGTATACTTTATGTATGCTTTATTCGGCGTGCTTTCTAAGTCATCGTGGTCTTCCTTAAGAACTCCACTTCGCTGATTTAAGGCAACCAAGCCTTGGAACCCTGTGTTGTTTCTAAATACAGGTCTCTTATTGAGTGTGAATTGACGGTATTAAAAGGCTGGGTACTTCTGCTAGCTTTGTTAGGTGCGAGACGTTATCAACGCTAACATGGAAAAAATCGGAGGCGTGCACGATTGTTAGCAGTGCGTACAGCACAAGGGAGCTTGCCACAATTTCCACACCCACCGTGGTGGCGAAGTGGCTTTGGCGTTGAGCTACTAATAATCCCAAAGGTGCGGGATCAAATCCCGACCGGGGCGGCCGCATTTCGATGGGGGCGAAATGCAAAAATGCCCGTGTACCGTGCATATGGAGCACGTTAAAGACCACAAGGCGGTCATAATTAATCCGGTGTCCCCCACTATGGCCTGCCTCATAATCATGGCACGCAAAACCCAAGAAATTGTTAAAATTTTCACGCAGACGCTCAACATGTGGCTGAAGAGTGACAGTGAGCCGGTGTGTTGCTTTAGTGTTTATTGCGGCAAAGTTTAGTGAAGCGGATGGATAGATTAGGCCCAACGTAAGTTCTCCTGCGAAAGGCGGAGAAAGAGAAAATGAAAGGCAGGGAGGTTAACCAGGTTGCACCTGGGTTGCTACCCTACACTGGGGGAGGGGAAAGTGGGCAGAAAAATAAGCGAAGGGTGAAGGAAAGGAAGAACAAGTGATGCGAGCGCGCTCACACAACAATATTTTCACCATGCAATCGAAGGCGGTCGCACCTGCTAACTCATACTTCTTCAGCAGAAAAATTAACAAAAGCAGGTTAAAACCTTTTCCTATCCTAGCTTTTTCCAAAGTGAGCCATACAACAGTTATTCATTTCGACTTCGCTAGATATTGAAATTGGTCACTGGCTTATGACAGTCGCCTTCCTATAATAGAAAGGAACCAATTAGCAGTACGGACTCCTGTTATTTAACCCTTTTAGCAAATGACATCCAGCACACACAAACTTGCAGCAAACTATACGCACTGCTTGCCTTTAACACTCTCGACTCCTCCAAAATGGATGGTCTAACCCGCATACACAACGATGACATGCTCACCACGCGCTGAGGTCGTTATAAACGTTTCACGCGACTGCGGACCGATCTCAACATATTCGCCCTACTTGTACATGAATTCAGTTATTCCCGTCTTAATGGTATCATTATTTCAGCTCTGCTCCTTTTGTCACCCTTTGCTGAAGGCTACGGTAGCAGGGCCAGGGCTTCATGCTTCGTGCCTTCTTATCGTCTTTCCATTCCTAATGGACCTGGTTGGCTCAGAATATATGAACGCAGGCGCAAGACAGAAAATAGCTTACCCTGTAGTTGTTGAGGTTGTCGACGACGCAAGACAAGGTCACCTTTCGTCCAACAGGCACCGTTATGTTCTGTATGGGCTCTGCGAATAGTGGCTCGGCGTGGGGCGTCGCGCTGGGTTCTGCTCGGGTCAGCATTTTGGCAGTACCTGCGTGGCGCGAATGGGTAATAGCGAGGAACGGACACAATAGGAATAATGGCAGTGACACGTAAGGGTACACGTAGAAGAAAATGCTATTGGGCTATTTTAATGTGATAGCACTATAGGTGGACCTCACCCACTTTGTAGGTAGTATCCGTCTCTGACGAAAAATGCGGGCCGTCCCAAAGGCAGTGCGGTCTAGCACAGAGTCTCAAAGCGCTACCGGTCACGAGCGAAGAATGTGAGAAGCTGGCACGTGACATACGCCCCAGACATTTCAAATCACAAATTTGGCACGACAGAAGCACGCGTGCGATCGTGGTCTAATGGTTAGAGCATTGGGATGGAAAATAGAGAATTGGTGCTGGAAAACGGAGGCTCGATCCCACCATCGGTCACGCATTTGTTTATTGGAAATTTAATCAGACTTCACCAGATTTGGAGGTATTCAGCGGAAGAATTGGGGTGCGTTGCGCGTATACCCCGATCGCGTCACAGCGTGCACGAAATCGCAAAAGAGATACGAAGTACAGAAACGTTACTTGGATAAATGAAGAGTGGTCAAAGTTGTTGCCCGTGACGCACGTGCACGCAGCTTGTCGAGACGTCACGCAGGCGTTTATGCACTTCAGCAAAATAACTGCATTTGTACTGAAGGCAACATTGAAGAACAGTTTGCAAGCGACTGAATATTCCGATCAACATGTCGCACCGTTCGTCGACACCTTCACAGTTCTCTTGGTTGGAGGGATGTCACGCCCGACCATGCTGCAACACTTCGAACTTTTTACAGCGGAGCTGTTCGCCTCTCGTTGGTCGGGATTTTTCGTGTCCGTGTGAGCGGTGCTCACACAAAAATGTGGGCCGATCCCGGAGACTGTGCAAAGAAGCGGCAAGCGCACAGTGTGCTGCTTCTCCAAGAGGCATCACATGACATCCTCACTTGACGAAGACGTCATCGCGTGACGCCACGTTTGACGTGATGAAGACGTCAGATTACGTCACCATGCGATATCGTCACATGACGATGCCGTTATTCTCGTATATTCAAATTACAATCCGAAGCTATTATGTCAGCAGCTTGTGTGTGTGTCCGTAGTTCCCGAATTTTCTGACGCAATTTACTTTGAGAAATAACGCCCTTGCGCTTGGCGGAGGGCCTAGGAGAATGAGCTTGTGGTGGTGGTGCTTGTCTAACATCGGCAACAGCTTCGCTTTCACAGGGTGGAATGGAGGCGGATTTTTCCATCACAGCTGTTTCTTCCAAACTAACGCTGCTGATGTGTTAAGTAGATTCAAAGTTTTTAAAGCGATCTAAATATGATTGTTCAAATTAACTCAAGCAGTGTCTCTTTAGTGCTTGAAGGTTTTACGTGCAATGCAAGTCAAGGGAAGTCGGCTCTATTTGAATCCCTCAGTACTTTGTGGCTCAAACAGGACCAACTTCGCTTGAGTTGCATTACAAAAAGCACTAATTACGTTAGATAAGGTTACTCAAAGTACTAATGAGTGCACTGCCATTGTCTTCAAATCGTGGTTCAGCAACCAACCGTTCCTACATTTCATTGCTTCTTTAGTGTTTTATTGTTTATTTATTTTTCATTATTTGAATATCTGTGTTTTGTGTTATTTGTGTTTAATGGCAGAAGGTGCAGAATATGCCGTTTTGTTGCTGTTTTCTTATATTGATTGTTTACGCACGTTTACGAAATGTGCTTTCTTGCTGTAAAGCTTTCATATCCCTGATGTCAATTATCATCCTTTGATTATTGAACAAATTATTTGTGGATACGCTGCCGACACCGTAGTTGGAAACATTTCTAATTTCATCCAATTAAATCACTCACTCACTCTTACAGGAGCTGAAAGGGTGTGGCATTGGCCAAATCAGTGCCATGGCGCTTGAACACTCAAACAAAAGTCCACACAAGAAGACATAAAGAAACAAATGTAGCGTTGGGGCTTCCTAATTTGTTCGCGAACTCATTGAAAGGGTCGACAGAACATAAATGCCAAATTTAACAACACTAAAGTTCTTAGTTTTTAGTGCCCTAACTGTGGAAGTGTAACGTTTGCAGAAAAGGCTGCTTATTCAACTCAATGCCATCGGTGCCTGAGCTGGTGTGGTGTTGTAATCACAGTAAAATCACGGAAATGTGATGCCGCCTCACTATAGTACAATCATCACATGCAACAGGAAAGGTAGTACACGTAACAACAACTTGCATGTGTACTCCGTGCAGCAATAGGTGACCCGTAAAACGAGCAATCGCAGGGAATTGTCGGGCGCGCCGTCTGCTAGCAGCTTCCGGTTCGACGGACGACGCGGCGGCATCGGCGGCATGCCCGGCGCACGCGTTTTATTGCGATAGCAATTATATGGACACTTCTACCGGATTTCTGCCGTCGCCGTCGTCGTCGCCGTCGCCGTCGCCGTGAGGTTCCCTATAGATAAAATCTTCGCCGCGCGCCGTATGCCCGAGCAGAAGCATGCGGGGACGCGCGCTTCACGGAGAGCGAACGCACTCAATCACCCGCAAGCAAGGAAGCGGGAAGCCAGCGCCGGAGAGAGCGCGGGGGGGGGGGGGGGGGGGGGCGCACTTCTACGCTGCCAACAACCGCGCTCGTCGCTCGTCCGCACCGTCTCTTATCTCCACACGGCTCTGACCTTTATGCGCCGTGTATTCGCCGCTCAGTTTCCGTTGAAGCGATAGACCGCACGTACCTTCGCCCGCTGCGGCGTATATACGCTCGCTGCCAGCGTTTTGACAGTCGTTGTCTGCAGTCGTTCAGTGTGATCTATTCCTGTTTGTTTGTGCGCGCTCACACCACGCTTGTTCATTCAGTTAGTAATAGTCGGACCACATTTTCCAACGCACGCTACACATGCAATGCTGCCCGGATCGGCAGTGCAGCACTACAGGTGTGTCCCTTCGCACGCGCTGCCCACGGGAAGCGCTTCTCATCAACATCACGGTTTCACACGCGCCTTCTCGTGGTCATCGAGTCTCTCTTCATGTCGGTCTACTTACGCCGCAGCACACCTGCTTACTTAATCAGCTCATGTTTACTACAATTCATATTGCTACCAAAGCCGCTCACCTTACTTCGTATGACATTGCTGTGTTGCTATCGCATTCATTGCTTCGCCCTTAGGGCGAAACTGTGACATTTTTTCTACGCGGTTTCAACTGTCAGTCGTGCGAAGCTTACAGTCCGCTTTGTCGCCCAGCAATGTGCATGTGAGTACTGAAATAGTTATTGTTGCTTGATTCAATGTTAGAGAAAGAAATATCTTGGGGAATCATTCCGTGCGGGCCCTTACACAGCTCATTGCCGCCTGATAAGTGTGACTGTACGTTCATTTGCTTTTTGTTCACTGATGGTTCAGTTTTGGAAGTGGTAGCCATGCCTATGATGCTTGTGCACAGCTGACTCAGCAAGGGACGCTGCAAGGCAGTAGTTACAAGAGTTTACCTTTAACGCTTGAATTTGAGCAGCCAACGGCTAAACAGCCCACCATGGTTTTGCTAGGCGCCTGCAACCAGGTAATCTTTGTGTGTAACAAAGCCGGACTGCAAGCGCATCAATAGGCTTCAACGGCGAAAGCGGTGGCTGCACTTCCTCGAACAGGAAACAGCGAGCAGACGGCGCATACAAGAATCCCTCGCTCTTTTACGGGTCACCTATTATGATGTATTTCTTTATGAAATTGTAAATACATCAAAGGAAATAAATTCAATATACTAAACTTGAGGCTTTCTTGAAGATAATTTCACTCAACTGCTGAACGCTACCATTGCCCTATAAGGCATTTTCAAAGCAGCTGTTGTCTGTGACGCTTTGTTCCTATAATGTTGCACCTCAGATGACGCAAACGTTAAAACGCAGTGCGGCGTAAGTGTGTCCATATTGTTCCCGTAGATTACGTCAGACTCTGCGCCAAGTCTGTGGAGGTAATCTACGCGAGCGACTGCAGCAAGCGGCATTAGCGCATTTATTGTTGTGTTACTGTGGCCGCCTATCGGTGAGTGATGTTTTAAACCTACACTGGGCGAAAAGTTGCATGCGCTCTCCTCTCTAAACGTAATATTGCGTGCGGAGCCTTGTCTAACGCGGAGACCTGCGTATATCTGAACGTACGTACTTAGTGCGAGCGCATATTTATCGTTATCGAATCGTTGGCCTCTGTTTTAAGCAGCGCCGTCCTCGGGCAAAATAATTTTTTTCTTTCTTCATCTCCAGCGCTCGCGGCGACAGTGCGTCACAAAAGTCTATGGATTCACTTAAGTGGAAGCATAAGCAATGAAGCCCCCAGATTGGGATTTCGCCTCGGGCTATCTGAGGAAGCTAGTAACATTGACTAACATGGGTAATGACCTGCCTAGTGGCCGTTCACGTTTTAGTGCCACTAGCGAGAGAGACAATACTTATAAGAAGCTTTTAAGACAACTTTCTTAAGTGCTTTTCAGTCAACACTTCAGGATTTCATTTGTTCTTGCTGTTGTTCTTAACGCATTAGGATGCAGTTTATCTTTCTCACAGCACTTACTTCATTATTATTTATTATTAAGTTAAAAAAAACTGCTAGGTGGCTTACTTTTCATCGACGCTTCAACTTTTATGTTGCGATTTAATTCCCATTACCACTTTGCATCATCCTCTATTCGATTCTTGACCAATACTGCTTGTGAGTGCGAGCCGTAAACAACGACGACGACGACGACGACGACGACTGTGGATACTTCACTACAGCGGAAGCATGCTGCTGTAGTACATTTTCTTCATGTTACATTAATAGTATATTAAAAGCTAGATTCCGAGAAAGTTTGTTGCTTCGTTTCCGTTATCGCAAAAATGACGAAGTTGTGGTGTTTGCGTCTTAATTTTCTTGAGCACTTGTAATAATAATATGAGAGAGGGAGCACTGCTCCGCTAGAGAGATGTCGTGCCACGTTTCCCCGTGACTGTGGACATTTAGAAGTGTGGCGAAGCGAGTTCCCTGAAACAGACGCGTAACGCGGGGAAGTTGCCGTACCATATACTGCCGAGCTAAACTGGCCTGTCGCAACACAGCCACTATCATCGACCATCATCGCCGCCACCTTTCAGCACGCAATTCGGAGCTCCCATTGCCCAAGCGTCTTGCGCAAGCGACCGAATGTCACATGCTTCAGTTGTACGTGCCGACAAAATGCATTGTCATCGCCTGAGTAGAGCAGCCATCGTTTCGAAGAAGACAATTTACGGGATACAAAACATGGTATCGAAGGGAAACGGATAAAAGCAAGCCCCGTAATGGACTCGTGCGAATAGAATCAACGTAATGCAGTGATTTAGAGGAGGATTTCGGGAGACGGAAGCACAGTGTCTTCCCCTGAGAGGCGCCGCGCCGCAATGTCTCGAATGTCTAGCCACGTAAATGTCAAGCAGGAAGACAGAAGGAGTAAAGTCGGGTTAAAGACAGAGAAGTTAAGCGGAGCGAGTTTCTTTAGGTTATTCTTTACTAAACAGCAATAACTCTTCTTTGTATGAGTCGACACATACGGCCTAGTCATTTTTAATGGCCTTGGGACATAAGTGGAAACGCAGTCCGAGCCGCGAAGGCCCTGCTGTTATACTTACGCCATTAATGTCTTATAGACATTATTAGATTTCTTGTTAGTCATCTGGGCTTGATAGTTCATTTATTCTTATAATTCTTTTCTGCGTTTGTCTTATCCACCTTTTGCAATCTCTTCCTCTTTATGTAATCTCTAACACCTCATCTGAGGTAGCAAGCCCTGTATATAGCAGGGCAGGCATCTTAAGTTACTTAGTAAGGCATCTTAAGCTCCCTTACTAAGTAGAATGGCACAACGGGATTAAAAGGCGGATCAAGGAGAAATCAAGAAATGCTGCCAACAACTATCACTAGTGACCAAACCACACTGTATGTCGGTTGCCCAAGGCACTGTCTGCCCATATCACTCGACGATCACCAGAAAAACCGAAACAAAGTATCTCGCGTTCGACTCGGGGCACTTGAGGCTGAAAGGCGCACTTGAGTCGCTGTTGTGCCCGTTCAAAGGGGTGCTGGTAAGGCACTGGGCACGTTGCAATGATAAGTCTGACTCACAAGCGTTGGTTAGAAGCTTACCTCTCAAACATCGGTGGACGTGACTTGCTGCGGGCAGTTAACGGCATCGCTGACCAGTCGATTAGAAACGAACCTAATAAAAACCGCTCTTCGAAGGCGCTCCGTAGGGTAGACGTTCCACAACGATAGTTTTCGGAAATGTCATTGTTATCGCATCACAGTCACAACACTTGTGTGTCCCGCAACACGAAGAAATGTCAACGCAGATTGTTGTCTTTTGACGTCTTTCTTTTTCTTTCAAAGAATACTTATGTTTACAAACGAACTTGAAGAAACAAGCTGAGATACTTTTTCTCTTTCTTCATCCTGTTAACAAAGTTTGCCAGTGTATCTAATCTCATGTGTCTCCACGTGTGCGCACTAGAAGTGCTTTTCGTGACAGTACTGTCTTCGGTTGTTAAAGGAAACGAGAAAACAAAAGTAAAAAAAAAAAACCGACCAGCCAGCTACAAAACACAGTGAAGCCAAGCAGATCACGGAGCCCAGCGAAGCAGCTTCTTTCGACCGTGCGTCAACGTCGAGCATTCCTCGAACAAACTGGGGCCAATTGAAGTCTTCATTTCGTGCTGCCGAGCACTTCCTTCTGTGATAACACATGAAAGAAAAGAAGACTAGACAGGTATAAAGATTATTCTTACGAAGGCACGCGAGATACAAACGCAAACTGAATCAAAATCACAGGAAAAAAAGTAAAAAAAAAAATACTATCCTCAGCTTTCTGAAGTTAAGCGCTACGCGAAATGGGCACAGACTGCGCTTAGCCCAATGGACCGCGTTCTACTAGTTCTCTTTCGTCGTTGTTTTCTTCTTGAATTATGGGAATAAAGGTGAGTAAATAAACAAAAACCAACAAAAGAATATAACTCAGCGATCATACTTTGTATATTTCTTCTGGGTAAGTCCTTAATTGTATTTTTTTCGGTACACAAAAGCGTATTAACTCTATGGCTGTCAGCGTGCTTATTTCAGGCCGACATTTATTCGGAGGAAAACCGCCGAACGACCCATATCGCTTCATTAATCATAGATATTTAATAGATTATAATTTCTCGGGTTCATGCAAAAAGAAACAAGAGAGATACAGGTGAGAGTGAGAAACATGACCAAGAACTGAGCTGTCGCAGTTGCGGTGCGGAATATTATATACGTGAATGATTAGGGCCGCGCATCCGTGCGGTGAAATTTTAGCTCGGCTTTTTGAGGTAGCGGGTGGCTTCCCATTTTATTGTGGTTATTGATGCGAAAGCATTATATTGCTCATGAGGCGGAAAATCCGGCGGCGTCCCCGGAGATGGTACAACCCACGCTGACGCCTGGTGGCACATCTCCTCCATCACGACTACCAACGTCGATGACCATGAGCAACCGTCGTGCATATGGAAGCTGCACTACGCCGCACACGCTAGCACAACGCGAAAGACGAAGCACGTAACTGACACACTAATACAACGCGCAAGACAAAGCACGTAACTGAATCGTCACCGAGTCAAATCAGCGCGTACAGCGCGTCGTAATTGCAGCCTCCGCGATCAACTTCAGAAACATTTTCAGAGCTAATTGCGGAGGCCACGCTCCGCTGTGCTGAGTACGGTGAACGCCACCTAGGTGGCGTTGGTAGTGCTTCTTGATGCCAGCGTCCCTTCGAATGCTGGCATCGAGGCGTCGTAGTGCTGAGACCACCGAAGCGTTCACTGTCGGTGCGCGTTAGTAGACAGTTTTAGCAGAGCGTTCACGGTCCGCTCCGCTCAGACCGTCGTGTCCGAACGATTCGCGCAGAGCCGCTCAGCGGAAACGCTAGCGGGAGCGCTAATGCGCGTGCGCACAACGCTCATATCGGCAGCGGAACGAAGAACGCTGCCCACGGTCCGCTACGAAGCCATTTGAGCGGAGCGTTAGGGTGCGTCTACTGGTTGCTTTGCCGTTTTACAGCCGCGCTGAGCGCGCGTGGCCGGCGTCTCTGGCAGACGCACTTGTCAAACAAGCCAAATCAACGCAGTTCATGCAACCAGTGGTGTGCGTGAAACGTTAGCGGAGCGGAGCGTAAGCAACGCTCTGCTAAAACTGTCTAGTGTCATAATGCAGTACTTCTCTTTTCTGCTCGTAGGCGGCGGCACCGCCCCGAGCAAGAGCGCGGGTACACGGAGGAGTGTTAGATATATAAGGCGCGTCTGTGTAGCTCTCTGCAAATGCGTTTGTGGCGCAATGGGTTAAACGCTCGGCGATCTATCGTCGCGGACCGAGAGGTCGTGGGTTCGATTTCCAAATTTTGCATGTTTGTGGAACTTTTTCTTCTGGTTTCTTAAAGCCACGTGGTCACCGCCGATCAATGGGAGGCGCGTGCTGCGTGGGCACTGGGTTCCTTGAAGCACCACAAGATGGTGCTCACCTCCGCGCGATGCGAGGCAGCGGCGGCGCCGTCCGTGCGGGGGAAGAAAAAATATCACCGCTCCTTGCACTCCGTGAAGATGGTCGAACAGCAAAGCTGTGTTAGTTGCACCGAGTGTTACGAGTGTTACATGTGCATGCGTTGCACGTGATGCAATGGCGTAAACACAAGTAAACACAGATCTACAACAGGAAGTTATATTGAAATGTTGCGAGGCGAGAAGAGAGAGTGACTTCCGACGCTGCTCGACGAGTGTCCAGTTCCCTGGTCGAAACCTGCCGAGCCACCTCCAGAGGCATCGGCTGCAGTCACGGACACCGCGAGCGTTCGGCGCGAAAGCGGGAAAACGCGGATGGCGTCGGCAGCAGCTCTACGCGTTGCGCGTTATCCGAAAGGGCGCACCGCACAGAAACATCTTTTCTTATCGCCTCTCCTACTCGCGCCCAGCGCGGCCTCTCATTGGTCGCCTCCTCCCCTCAGCACGCCTCTCATCCTCTCCTGGTCACGTGACCTGCGTGACACCGGGCAGACGGCGAAGGGTCGAGTAAGAGCAGCTCTGCTGTTAAAAGAACCAGAATGCTCGTCTTGGCGTATAGCGTTCGCCGCAGGCGTCTCCCGGTAAAGATTACGGTTGTATAAGCTGCCGTTGCGGCAACTGTGTGACCAGTCTATATATAGCGCCGCCAGTCGCTGCGGGGATCGATGCTATGCCTCAATATATCACGAAATGAAAACATGTATAGAGCTGCGCTAAAATTTCGCATTAGAGAATGCCGCAATCGTCGGTGAACTTTTTTTTTTGCCTGTAAAGCGTGCTCCGTTGCATAAAAAATAGCATTGCAGAGAAAGCAAATGGAACTGTTGACAGCAGGACATGAAGCGTTCTCATCCTTCACAAGCAACGCACATTTGTGTTGACGTCACTGGTGCCTTCTGAACTTAATGGCCTCATACATGGTTAAATTTAGTGGGCAATATTTAATTGCAATTTTTGTAGGGATAGTCGAACGACGGATCGTACTGAAAATCGTACGTTAAACTCCCCCTTTTTTTTGCCTGTAAAGCGTGCTCCGTTGCATACTTGTTAATGTTGCCAGAAAGCCACAAGTGCCGCTGACAGCTGGAAGTGAAGCGTTGTGCGGTGATTTCGGTGAGCTCTGCCGTGCGCTCCGATGGACGAACCTTCGACTTCTCAGTCAGAAGCTGCGTCCTGCTCCTTTGGACGTCCTCGCAAGTACGCGAACGAGGCCGAGGCGCCATCGGAGAGAAGTCGCAATGTTTTCGCATTCATCCACGTAGGTATACGTAAGTGCACTTGATTTTTTACAGTTCCTCCACGTCGGCGTCTCAAAAAAAAAAAAACGAACCAGACGACGAATCATCTCTCGCCCTAGCGCCAAGGTCACTCGTCTGTGTGAACGGTTTATTCAGGCGAAACAATTCCCGGCGCCCCCGCGTGTCTAGTTTTTTTTGTGTCATACATCACATACCTTTTTAGTGATGAACAGTGGTATAACAAGGAATGCCGCTGGAGCCATGTGAGCTTCGTGGCCTCTGGAACGGGCCAGAGTACCTCCCTCTACCCTCACGTATAACCACTACCGCTACCACTGTCATGGAACCCTTTGGGCTACGTTGAGGCATTTCATTTTGTGAAGCATGGCGATGAGAACAGCTAAGCATCTTTTCATAGCTCCCCCTTCACGCTTTTCATGGGGTAATTAGCCTGTGTCTTCGTCAATGTGCACTGTTTTTCGACTTTATCGCCTCTTGCTTTGTACACCTATAACTCCGTGACTATCTTTGCGATCGTGTGATAGTCACCATTTCTAGCTCGGCGACAGCTGTATAGATTGCTTAGCACACAAGAGTGTCAAGCTAATGTGCAAAGCGTGAGAAGTATAACGATCAAGATCCCCACGATGGAGTAGAAGTTATACTGTTCCTATCTTCATGAGAAAATATGGTTAAAAAACTCTTTTGATGAGTTTCTTTCAGAACCATTCCAGGAGAGTGGTTACTCTAGTAAAACTCTTCCAATCATATACTTCCCCATCAAAAAATGCTATTGCATCCATTCAAATGCGTTTTCTATAGTTTACGCATGTTTATAATGTAATATTTATCTTTATCTAAAAGAAAAAGAAAGCTGCGCATGAAAGAGCGATTATGCTTCACCTGTGATCTTGTGTCATCGCCTGCAGTGCCAAAAGAGAGGCAGATAAAAAAGCGTTATTCCAAAAGGCCAACCATGCACTGAAAATTTATGTTTTTGTCTCCTATGTGGCAGCGTCAGCTACAGTGCCTCTTTTGTGTGTGCTATTATACAGGGTGTTTCAGAGAACACTTTAAAAATATTTAAAGGTTGCCTGTGGCAGATAGCATAATTCTTGTTCATGAGCTAGTCTATTCGAAGAGGCGGGAATTACTTGCACAAAAAATAGAAATGCATAATCGACGAATTAAGAAAAATTCACTAATGAAGTTTTTAACTAATTACCTTATGACCCATATTAAAGTTTACAAATTCTGGCCGCGGAGTTCGCAAGGCGGATCCACTTGGAACGAATTCTCAGAATGACACCAGTGTCGAGATATTATTTCCAGAACTTTGCGGAGAAATGCATTGGCATTTCGGTTACTTTCTTAACAAAACGTCGTTTTATGCATTGAAGCACGAAAGTAACTGCAATGCCAATGCATTTATCCGCAAAGTTGAGGAATTAATATCTCGAAACTGGTGTCATCCTGAGAATTCGTTCCAAGTGTATCCTCCTTGCGAACTCCACGGCTAGAATTTGTGAATTGCAATATGGGCCATAAGGTAATTAGTTAAAAACTGAATGGGTAAATTTTTATTAATTAATCGATTATGCATTTCAATTTTTTGTGCAAGTAATGTCCGCCTCTTCGTGTAGACCAGTTCATGAACTAGAATTGTGCTATCTGCCACAGGCAACCTTAAATGAATTTTGAAAGTGTTCGCTGAAACACCCTGTATATAAAAGCAATATCGATAGACACGGCGCCAGAAATATAGCTACTCTAAGCTCAAAGCGCCAGTGTGTTCCGTTAGTTAACGGCATGCATGTGTTCGACAGGTACAGGTTAGAAAAAAGGGGTTGTCATTTGCCGCGTTTTGCATAATAAAGGGAGAAACCTGCATTAGCATCGCCATTGTTGGCTTTGCTTTCGCCTTCCGTAATCGAATTTTCTTGGTTATGGAATCGTCCAGAAGTGCTGATGCTCTTATAGCTTTGGTGCATACTTCAGTTTACATTATAGAGTTGCTTGGAGGTGGAATAAACTTTACCTAACTTCTTTGCACAGCGAAGGTGAGCGACAGATCGAACCGCTTTGTACAATGAGTTTCTCCAAATGAGTGACGCGTTCCGATAATTATGCCCGTCTTCACCTAACGCGTAGGCCTAGCACGCTGTTCTGTATGAATCGTAATCGCCAAGAAATTGCGTTACTCGAAGAGTAACCTGAAGCGGGAGCAAAGTTGTCTCAGACGTACTTCTGCTTGCCTGCCGAATGACTAGTTGGAAATGAATGTCTGTATAGAATAACGGCAGAGTGTGTGCCGAGGTCATGAAGGAAGGATGGTATTTAACGGCAGGTCAACGGCCAAATTAGCCTGCCGGCGAGTTTGACGGGTCACAGAGGTTCGGCAGCGCTGCCTGTCATGCCTTATCGCGGTTGCTCTCCCTTCGTCGTGCTCGTCAGGACGATTAGATGGAGACCTTCATTAGGGATTCAGAAGCAATGATGCGAGTGTGCGCTAATGGTTTTCCTTCCGCTTCCACGAGCAGATGAGTTACGCTTGTGCAGCAGTGTCGATACACAAACGCGCTGTCGTCTGAGCCGATAAGTTCCCGAGTACACCTGAGTGGATGTCAGTAGCGAAGTGCGCGATAACGGAGGGACGAGCGCCGCGTTAGCGATTGCGCTATTTGTGCTCAGTGAAACGAGCTTATTGACGAGCACAAGAAACGGGACACTGGCAGTGCGCGTTACACTGTCCAAGTTTCTTCCGTCAGATAAATGTAACTCTTGATTGCTGAGTGGCGGGGAAGGCATAGTTAACGTCGAACAATCGAAAACCGCGTTTACAGATAGGTTTTCATAATTCCCTCGTTTTCTGGCTCATCCGTGGCTAGCCAAAAGCTTGCGTGTACCGAATAGCCAGTGCATGATCGCCGGCTGACACATCACCCTCTAGATAACAGGTCAGCGAGCTTTCTGTCGTAACGTCACGTGAGAATGCCTAGAGACCACAGAAAGCCATTCTTTGAGGTCAAGCTATCGCGCTATGCATCGCCCGCGTTGAAGTATGTTTGCTTATACACTCTTATTGCGTGACGTTGTTGCGTGACATTTTGCATGTTTTAACAGCTCTGGCGTGCTGGCTGATCATGGAGCGTTCATACTAAGCACGAAGCGCTTTGTGAACCACAATCCAAATATTGTGAACCAATCTTTGTCAGATTACAAATACTGCCCTTCGATTCTTTGCGAGAAATAAATATGGTCAAATGCGTTAATAGCATCATGACAGACAATCATCCATTTCATGTATCAATATTACGTATGCCTGCTCGCCCAACACGAAATAAAACTTTTTGCAACTTCAATATACCACCGACAAGAAATATATATAGCCAAAGATTAGTGGAATTTATTGGCATAAAACTATGGAATGACTTACCATTTGAGGCTAAACAAAACAAAAATGTATCACATTGGTTAAAAAATACTATCTTCAGCAAATGTCCGCGGAACCTGTCTGAATATGTTCACCCCATGTACGCGACAAATAGTATGTACTAGTTTACAAATATGTTTTGTATGCTAAGTTGCAAACGAGATTTTTTTTGTCGTACTAACGAAGTGTTCCTTTCAATCTATACTTGTTTTTCTATATGCTCTATGTGTTCGTTATACTTACTTTGTGCTTTAAAATGCCCCAGACAAGATCACTGCCAATTACATGTTTATAAATGACCCCACTACTAGCCTTTGGCTAAGGGGTCATACAGTGTTTGCACACAATTTATGCTAACTTTGGAGAAAATAAACTTGAATATGAAAAAAAGAAAACTCTGATGATAAGCTGGAGTCAGCCTGGTTCCCGGGTTTCCTTGACGTGCAAGTGTACACGAGCGTTCTTGCATTCTGCCTCCATGGTGACCTTGTGTTCTACTCCAGATGAGAGATGAAGGTCGCGTCTTGTATTCTTGGAAAGTCTTCAAAACTTCCTTGGAGCTTTTTTTTTCTTTAGTGGGGAGAAGGGTATGTGCCTAATACGAGTACATACCACGGTATACAAACACAGCAGAGTGAAGTATCCAATTCTCCAGCTTTCAACCGCTATGCTGCTCCCTATCACTTCATTACTGGGGATCTCTTGCGATATGACACTTTCTTCCACTAACACTTTAGCACGTAGAAAGTGCAAACATAATTAACCTTCGAATACATTAACGCCTGCAATACCATCTAATATGACGTTTCTTGGTGCTGAAAGGCAGGAAAGAAAACGAGCATTACGCTCGTATATGCGTATGGTGGTTAGAAAAATGACTTGAACGTGGCTCCTGGAAGGTTTTCGTATGTGATACATTATTTTTACGTTTCAATAAATTATTATGACATTGAAACATAAATTTTATTTTTGAGCATAAGAAGCGGCGTGAAACTGCCTGGATCGTTAAAGACGTCATTTAATGATACTTTAAGGCATGCGGTCATTTCAATGAAATGGGCGAAAGCTTTCGAAGCGGCTGCTCGTAAGCCATTATTCCGAGATTTCGGCATAAACGGCGCATAGTCTGGGACCTTTGATGAACCGTCGACGAGCTTACAATTAAATATCCATCATTATTCCCTACTGACTCGAAATATACCACCGTGCAAAGAAAGAACACGCCCTTGGGTGAAACGATCGACCCGGTTCTCCGACCTTTTTCTTTTTTGTTTCTCTCTCCCTCTGTAACCGTGAATATTGTTTTCTTCATATTTTTGCGTGAGTCGCTAAAACAGTGTGCAACCTTGACGAATCACGTGACCCTCTTTGATTAGCTGTAGTACCCAACCGTGTTGTCACGTCGGCGACTCGCATGTAGGCGCGCTTGCCAAGCCAAAGCCACCGTGTTTCGGTGCAGTCACCGGTTAAACCGAAACGAGCTGTTCTCCAGTCTCTTGTTGTTCCTTTTATTTTTACTCGTCTACCCGCGCTCCGCTTCCTTTTCGCCAGTCAGAAGATCACGAGGCAAACGCGAATTGGGGGCGTTATCGCATGCGCTCACTCTGTACTCGATTTTCGCCGCCGCCGTACATCTGTCCAGGTTGCATATTTTATCTCCGAATCACGAGAGATGGATGAGTCCCGAAATTGCTATCGCGCCTTTTTTTTATTTCTCTTGCGTGAAGACTCGCCAACCACATTTTATCTCATTTCTTTACGCGTCCTTTTCCACGGACGCCTTTCGTTTACGGAGGAGAAGGTCTTGGGCCCGTGGCCTCGTGCGTCTGCTATTTACAAGGCTACAAAGGCGCTGCTGCGTTTTTTGAGGTGCACTGGCCTGTATGACCGCCTGTGACGAAACTCAGCGATGAACGCTTGACTGTGTGACTGTGCAGGGTGCGAACTTCTCTCTTCCTTCGTCTCTTTCAATCCCTTCTCCCCCTTCCCCAGTGCAGGGTAGCCTACCGGGCTCAGCCTGGTTAACCTCCCTGCCTTCCCCTTATGACTTCTCTCTCATTTACGATGTGAATGGGAATACCGTGGATCCAAGAAAAGAATTGTTCGAATTATAGGATGAAGAGGAACAAAAGACAAAGAAAGTAACCATGAACAGCGAGACCATACAGGAATAGCAGGCCTCACTGTGAAAAACAAAACAAAAACAGGATGAAATCAAAGTATTTATTTTTCTTGTCACGTTATAGATATAAAACAATCCCTCCTAAACCCTATTTAAACCACATCTCTAGTGAACTGAACACACCTGAGCTCTGTGATATATAGTCCATGCAAGAAAAACGTCTTCCTGAGGTTACGAACGCGGTCGCACGCAGACTTGACAAAGTTTAGCCCTATATGCCAAAAACTAGCCCCAAATGGAAATAAATATTTTTGAGGAAAGCAGTATCATTATCCGCGTTACACCATATACCCCAAGCTATTTGCATAGCCGCGTTCACAAAACACTGAAGTATGCATATCACTTCATTATGCATATCATCCATGGGGTTTGTCCGTGTCATTTAACCGAAAACGGTACTCAGGAGGCTGAAGATGCGTATTAGCACATATTTGCAGTCAGCGTGTACATCAACTCTGTCAGCTCTTTCTAACATACAGTGCAGACTGTCAGTAAGCCAATGACACAAAGCGAAATGTCGCCACTCACTACAGTTGTATGCACAGTGTCTGAAACGTGCGGTTACAGGGTAAACCTTGTAGGAAAGGCAGGACACGAAGGCACATAATACAAAGTTGCGTGCCATGGTTCCTTACATTCTGTTGTGATTAGGCTTCTTTCAATCTTTCACCTCATGCAGAGCTACATTATTTCATACACGTGATCACGCCGACATCTCCGTGTCTCAGTGCCATTTGTATCTGCAACACATCAGATTTAGGCTCTTGAAATATTTCGAAATTGAAATTCTACCCACCTTGGAAGATGAGCTCCCTTCTCGCCAGGAGGAAAAGAAACCCGAACGTATGCGGAGCATAACGTTGCGTTCTTAATTTCATTTTGTCAAAGCACTAATAGGATTTATGGAAACGCAAGACGTGATAATGCCATTAAATGAAGAAAATTGGGGTACATTTGAGCGTTATCATCGATCTCTAACACTACGGGAAAGTTGGTCACCAGTAGAAAGCTTCCGCGAAAAATACAGAGGAGAGGAGAGATACAGGAAGCGAAATAAAGGTAGTAATATGAAAGAGTTTTACTTGCCTGCTATACAGAAGAAGATGAGAAGGGGCAGGAAAGGGGCTCGCAGTTCTCCCCACCACACGCTAGAGAAACGGATGCATCTTGTGGCCATCTCTCCGGCGTCAACGAAATCACCAAAAATAAGGTCAGTAGGCAAAATGAAGTAAAATCGCTGTCAGTTCTTCTTTAGAATGAGGTCTTTAGAACGTTCTTCCTCGAAAAGGGCGGCAGCGTGGCGCTCAGGCGCGCACGTGATGTTACAAACACTGACGAGCGGGGGCAGGTCAACACGAAGCTTCCGGTTACGAAACGACGAGCGCTCTAGTGCGCTCGTAACGCTTAGCGAACGGAGCCCATTTGAGGAGAGCTTGTGAGCAGAGCGCGCGAAAAACTCGTATTGGCAGCTTCCTACGGCAGCGTGGCCGTGCGTCGGGCGAGGGACGAGCGGCTCCGGTTGGGGATGCGCGCCCGAAACTAGAGTTGGCGCGCGCTGGTGCTTCCCGTTTCGCGTGGAAAGGGCTCTTCGGGACGAGGGAGCGCCGGCACGGAACAGCGCCGTTCCCGCCACCGCGCGGGCAATCCCCGAAGCGGGACCCTCCACCTCAGCCGGGCTGGCGCAGACGCCGGTCCGGGCTCGGCGGCCTTTACTACAGAGTGCGGTGACTGCCTTCGGTTTCGGTTCCACCCTTTGTCAAGCTCGGTGTATGTCAAAGCGTCTAGGAGGAGCTTAAATTTGTTCCACAAGACAAGGGAGAGCGAATGAGAAATAAATAAATAAATAAATAAATAAATAATAAATAAATAAATAATAAATAAATAAATAAATAAATAAATAAATAAATAAATAAGTGAAGGAAGAACTGACTGACTGGCCGATTTTTTGATTACTTGCTTGCTTGTTCGAATGATTGATTGATTGATTGATTGATTGATTTAGTTTATTCGTACCAGAAAAACAAAGGGGGATAGGAGAGACGCCGTAGTGAGGACTGCGGTTCAATTTCCGCAGCCCGGGGTCCTTTAACGAGTATATTGACATTCCATCCTAATCAGAAACCGGTTATCTCGGACGGAAATCTAATCAGCGACCTCGTGCCCAGCCAACTCAGTAGCGGAGCACCATGGCTATTTGGTCAGCGTGACGGACAGTGAGCGCGAGCTGAAGCGTGCAAGGACTGGAATTGGTCAACTAATCCGAATCGTGGGTTTACCACTTAGGTTGTGTTTTGTTACTTCAGCAAGGTTGGGGGGGGGGGCAGGAAGTTAGCGAGCGATAAATGAAGCGATCGAGACGAGCGGTAAGGACGTAAGGAAGACGAGTGAAGAGGAAGTTAAAAAAAAGTTGTCGCAGTTTCACCCGAAAGGCGAAGCATCAATTGCGATAGCAACTTAGTAGAGAGCTATACGGAGTAAGGATAGTAGTTTTATTAGCTGTACAAACTTGGACATGCAGCAGCACCGGCAACACACAGCACTGTTGTCGACGCCGTCGGCGTTTTGCCCGCGTTCGCACAAAATGCGCGCGGCGTTGGTGACTGTTGCCGGAGCCTCTGGGGGCGGCTCGGAGGTTTTCCACGAGATCAGAACGGGACACTCGTCGAGCAGCGTCGGAAGTCTTTACCACCTTCTCGCCTCACAACTTTTTTATATAAAAGTTGTCGCAGTTTCACCTGAAAGGTGAAGCATCAATTGCGATAGCAAACTTGTACAGAGCTATACGGAGTAATGATATTAGCTTTATCAGCTGTATAAACTTGGACATGCAGCAGCATCGGCAACACGCAGAACTGTTGTCGACGCCATCCGCGTTTTGCCCGCGTTCGCTCAAAATGCGTGCGGCGTTGGTGACTTTTGCCGGAGCCTCTGATATAAATAGGCACTGCGTGCCGCAGCTAAACGTCGCCTCCTTTCCCTCCCCCTCCCCCACGGCCTCTCGCTCGTCGGAAGAAGGCGCGTTTGCTCTACATACATGGTGATTGTGAAGGAGAACAGAGACGCCTACTTCTGCAGCCCTTAAGCGAGCACGGCGCAGAACGCGCGTTTGTTCTCTGCCGTGCGTTCACTCCCCGTGAAAGACGCGCCCCTCGCGCCCTTTCACTCGCACATACAGCGTTCGGCGCGCGGCGACGATTTCTTCTCCAAATGACGTCATACTGAACCTCACGGCGACGGCGACGGCGACGGCGACGCCGACGGCAGAAATCTGCTTTTGAGTGTCCATATAATTGCTATCGCAATAAAAAAAAAGTTGTCGCAGTTTCACCTGAAAGGTGAAGCATCAATAGCGATAGCAAATTTGTAGAGAGCTATACGGAGTAATGATATTAGCTTTATCAGCTGTATAAACTTGGACATGCAGCAGCACCGGCAACGCGCAGAACTGTTGTCGACGCCGTCGGTGTTTTGCCAGCGTTCGCTCAAAATGCGTGTGGCGTTGGTGACTGTTGCCGGAGCCTCTGATATAAATAGGCACTTGGTGCCGCAGCTAAACGTCGCCTCCCTTCCCTCCCCCTTCCTTCCCTCCCCCACGGCCTCTCGCGCATCGGAAGAAGGCGCGTTTGCTCCACATATATGGTGATTCTAAAGGAGGAAAGAGACGCCTACTTCTGCAGCCCTTAAGCAAGCACGGCGCGGAACGCGCGTTTGTTCTCCGCCGTGCGTTCACTCCCCGTGAAAGAGCGCGTCCCTCGCGCCCTTTCACTCGCACATACAGCGTTCGGCGGCGCGCGGTCACGATTTCATCTCCATTGACGTCATACGGAACCTCACGGCTACGGCGACGGCGACGGCGACGCCGACGGCAGAAATCTGCTTTTGAGTGTCCATATAATTGCTATCGCAATAAAAAGAAACGCCGCCCAGGAAACGAGGGCTGATACATCAGCTCTTTGGTGGGCGGGAACCACGGGAGAAACAAACATAGCGGGCGGCACACAGCGCTCCGTGCCATGCGCTGCGTTCGACATCAGTTTGTTTCCACGCATTAAATTTGAGCGCTCAGGAGAAGTGAGAAAAAATACTACAGGGGCCCTCGCTGTGGCGAAGGATGACGCAGCAGTACGCATATGACCCTCATATGTGCGCACTTTGCCCGAAATATTGTTTCCAGAGGGGTATTGCTCCGTACATTGATGAATATTCGTCCTGATGATGATGATGATATGCAGTGTTTAATGGCGCAAGGGCCAATTGTGGCCAGAGAGCGCCACAACAACGTTATTAATGCGGTGAAGTGGTGCTATGTAAGATGCAGTTGAAATAGATGAAACGCAAAAAAACAATATGGGACAGTATCCAGGAAGTAGTGGCCTCCACAGCCACAATGCTCGTTTAATTTTTCCTTCTACAACCTTCAGCTGTTTCACTCCTCTTACCTTTTACGTGGTGGTTTCAAACAGTCTAACTTTATTTACTCGTAAATATGCACGAACATAAAATATTTACGGTGGTATTTATGGCGACAGCCTTCCTGTAGTGCTTGCGACGTGCCTCGAAAGGTGCCTATGTGTGCCCGTGTGTGCAGGCTCTCTCAAGCGTGGTAAAGCTGGCTTTTTCGTCCTGCGAAAAATTGTAAGGAGAAGACATCGTCCGTGATACTCTTCTATTTAGAAATGGTAGCAAGCCCATTCGCGGTACTTATAAGCGTAAGTGTAATCGAGAACGTGGCTACGACATAAATAAATAAATAAATAAATAAATAAATAAATAAATAAATAAATAAATAAATAAATAAATAAATAAATAAATAAATAAATAAATAAATAAATAAGGCAAGCACTAGGACGTGCTTGCCTAGTCATGGAGTCATGACTGGAGTCATGTTTTGACAACAACGTCCAATAATGGCGTTCTATAGTCTTGTGAGAAATTACGTGTGGCGGTGGTGATAGAGATCACGCCCTAAAACACGCACAGCTATCAGCTGCGTTTCCTTTATTTTCAACATGCGAGAAATAAAACTCTGAACTTCTTGTTCCCTTTTTTTTTTTTTTGACTCGTGTTTGCTTGATGCTCTGGATTTTAGTAGTCTATGTCCTATTTGCATTTGTCACCGGCCTTGGTGATGACGGGATAAAGAGTTTATGTAATTGCTTTTTCGGTTGAAGTCTCAGTTTGAACTACTGAGAAAATAAAAATATTTCCTATGCAATGTACATAAACTCGCACATCAATAGCTGAACATTTGCTTCTTATGGGCTAGTTTGGTGCACGCGTTCAGCTACCACTTTTTACGCAGGCTTCTTTTGCTGAAGTGAATACTTTACAAGGAGCCAAGATGAAAGCGCCAAGAATGACACCAGACTGTTATAAAATGTCTAGATACATGTTCTCGACGTTCATGATCACCGGAAAGCTAGATAGGAAATTAGATAAGCATTCAGAGTTATAAACATGTTAGTCTCTGAAGCACATAAATCCCGTCTTCGCCGCCGAAGAGGCTATGTCAGTCAGAATGTTTAACGCCAGTAGCATTAAAAGATAAGAAAGGTAGTGAATAAGAAGAAAAAGAGGGGACTAATAATTATACTCGCAAAATTTTCCTTGTAATACTTAGATATTTGATCATTCATATCTGCGTCAGTAGGCACTTTAAATGATGACCCCTTTTTCACCACACGATTCATGGTCGATTCCCCAAAGTGGGTTGTGCCATTTCACTAGGGAACAAGAATAAGAACAAGATAGCCGCCAGTGACCGCCAACGACAGCGACACTATGTGACGTCGCTCTACTAATCTTTTGAAACTGTCACGCCAAGGATAACAAGGCCGCCTTTGACAAAAAGAGGTCCACCTATCGAAACATCGACCAGTCTGTCTGAGGCACTTTATTCCTGTTTATACAACTTTTATTCCACAGTGTGCTTCCATCTGGCGACCCCGATCTTGATTTCGAACAATGAATTGGGTTATTAGTGTTGTCATAAGGCGGAAAGCCAGGCTATTCTAGAGGCTGCAGCGCGCGCAACAGGTGATTAGAGTTTTAATAGCGGAGCCGTTTAAGCCATCCGTGAGTCCGTTAGTCGTCCACAAAAAATGTGGGCCGATCCTGGCGGTAGTGCAGAAAGGCCCAAGCGCGATGGCACACATCTCTGTGAACTAGCGAAGCTGAGCCTGGTTAAGTCTAGATAAGCATGGCTGGGACTACTTAAGCTTAGTCACTCATTGATAGTCAATTGATAGCCAATCAATAGCTAATTGATAATCAATCAATTATCAATAAATTCTGAAAAATTCTGGGGATGACTTGCTGGTGCTTAGCCTAGCCGAAATACGTAGCCAATAACTTGCGTTAGCCAATCAATAGCTAATCGATAATCGATCAATAACCAATAAATTCCGGAAAATGCTTTGGATGACTTGGTAGTACTTAGCCTAGCCCAAAAGCCAGGACTAGCTAACTTCAGCTCCGCTGTCTCTTTAGCATTGCGCCTCCAGTGCAAGCTAGGCTAATTTTTTTACAATGCTTAATTGACAGGCCCCCAGGCGTGCCTTCCAAGAAAGGAACGGGCTCTAAATACAAAAACCATGCTTCCACATACGATGTAAGTCCAGATTGCAGTAAAATCGCTTCGCAAGGACTACACTAACTGTCATGTTTTGTGCGGGTGTCCGTGCCACTCGCTGCCTGTTCGAATACGAAAGAGTTAAACGATATGCGCACAGGGACAATGCACTGCGAATTCTTGCGTGTCTTGGTTAAACAGCGCATCGTCCATTGTAAACATATGTCGTGACTGATCAGGAAAGTTTAAAGAGCGTGAACGTGTTCCAACTTTTACTTTTTCTACATTGTATCTTTTATCAAATTTAAAATTTTTTTTTTTCAGAGGTGAATATTAGTGTTTGCTCTCTATTGTAGGATTAAGCTTAAAGTAGCAGCCGGCGTCACCCATGACGCCAACGTCTCGTACAAACACAATAATTAATACCAATAACAAATGCTTACATACACTGAGAGTCGAATTGTACTGTCTTATTATAAGGCAGAACATTGCGTGCTGCCTTAAAACAACTAGCATTCATTGCGCTCTACTTGACGCCATCTCACCCTCCCCATTTTATTCTTCCTAAATTGCAACGTTGTGCTAGACGACAAAGCGAAGGCATCCTGCTCTGTCATTCCTGCTTTGCAGAAGACACGAAGTCGCTTGCGCGCCATTTTTGCATGCCATCTTGCAAGTGTCTGTGTCTTTCGCAATGGCTGTGCAGCGCATGCCTTGCCTAGGCCACACAGATTCTTGCCTCGTTGCGAGACATTACGACGCGACGTAATTTCATTTAGAGTCGCACGGAGTGGCAGACACGTTGCCAAGTAAACGGCGGCGTAGTACAAAGTCGACTGACGGTGCCCGGACGACATATTAAGACAAGCTGATAAATATGAACGAAATAAAAGAAGAACATTCGCTAAGTTTCGATACGTTATCGTGCAGAAATGTCGTTAGGTACTGGTAGAATTGTCGTTCCGTATTACAGACTTCCCCGTAATAGTAAGAAGCAGAGAACCGTCAAAGCGGAATAATGACAGCACGGTCGCTTTGAACGAAATCTCATAACGAATGTTTAAGGTACACGAAATTCTTATTTTGTTATTTAGTGACTGGATGTATCGCAAAGTCGTCGTAAGCCACTTGGGGGCGCGGTTTCGTCTCTCACGCACAAGCGAAAACGTCTCGGAAATTCGCTTTTCATTCACAAGCTTAGCACTCCGTTATCTGCGATTGCCAAAGAGCACCTGACTTAACCCAAAGCACAGATATTTATCATAATTAGCGTTATAGAAAGGTTCATCAAGGTTGCTGAAGACCATCGAGATGAAGCAGCGATGATGGCATTTCTACCCTCCGCCCTGAATACGTTAAAAAGCAGTCCGATTTTTTTCGCGCACATTTCAAGGACTATTGCCATTTTTGTGAACTTATTACCGTAATTACCAGTAGCAGAAATCTTAATACGCGCAATAAGATAACGTTAAGCGCCCCGTGTCGCAGATAATCCGGTGTCGGCAGCGTTGTCCGCTAGCGAAAAATCATCCCGAACCACACATCCCGAACAACGCAGGCATGGCGCATAGGCGTTACTGAAATAATTGAATTTCTCAAAGTAAACTGCGTCAGAAAATTCGTAAAGTGTGACTTACACACAACCTACAGACATGATAGCGTCGGCTCGTAATTTAAATATATGAGAAGACGTAATCATGTTACGCGGAAACTCAAGCTCAAATGCTTTTTTCAGATGCCGCTTGAGGTCTGTCTTAGTGGGAGCGGCGTTCGCCGCCAGCGTTTACAGGTAAACATTACACTTACTTAAGCTGCAGTTTCTAGGAAGCGTGAGAAGCTGTCATCGATCTTTGGATGCTATCGCGTTCCACTCTTAAAGGCAAAGCTTAAACGTCCTCCAAGTTTTTATGTGGCAATGTCGCTCTGTCTAGAGGAAAGCCATAGTGGGCGATGGTTACTCTCTCTCTCTCCTTCACCCCCTCCCGAGCCCTCCCAGCTCTCCCCCTCCTCCGAAAAGCACCGTTGTTTTCTGCAGCCTTCCTTTTCTTTCTTTCTTTATTTCTTTCTTTTTTTTTTGCAAGAGAAGCTGTAACTTAACTTACAACCTTTACTTGGCAAGTTGCGTGCAGTGTAATCAGTGTGAATGAATTAAATAATCGCGCACTATCTTAAGCCATGTTTCTCAGCTAGACTGAATATTTTCAATGCTCATTTACGCAACTAGCTCAGAGCGCACTGCTCTAGCTGCGTTCGTAGACTGCCGCATACAGTGCGCGATGACTGCGTTTATGTCTTGTCTAGTCAGAAAATATCATTTGCGAGCAAGTGGAACGAGACGCATTGTACAGGTATGCCGAAAAAAAAAAAGAACTTCGAATACGCGACGGCGCCCTGCGTAACCCAACCGCAGCCAGAGCTGAGGCTGGTTTGGTTGGTAACACGCGTGCGAATATTCAGTTAGTTGTGAATATTCATTAGGGCTCGTACACACTTCTTTGTTAGGCCCTAGCCCTTTCATCCAGCGATATTCCTTACGTCGCGAAACGGAGCGAAAAGAAAGTTCGGAAAGCTTTTGGATCTGTCTGAGTAAACAAGGACGGCGCGACATTCGCAACCACTCCGGCGGTTTCAACGTATTTCGCATTGAGGCAATCATTGTGCATTATCTTCGAGCACATGCTTTCAGAATGTTGTTCTTTCTCTTGACGGAACTTTTGCGAAGCAATTGCATAAGCTTCAACGCAAAGCCGGGAACATATCAAGTTCTCTAGAGCGAGGTTACCACCAAGTGGCAGAAAAAAAAAAGATATGCAGATCCCACGCGCTGTGGGAATCGGTGAAAGCGAAGCTTTCACAAGCCAGTAAGGCAAAAATAATGCATTACGACGAGAGACGCGTGGAAGATTTCAGTGACGAACGCGTCCCTCGGCCACCATGGTGGGCCTTGAAGAGCGAGTGGCAAGTCTTTTTCAAGATTAAAACGTGTTGGATCTCGAGACCCGACATGTTTGACCTCGTAGAAACCTGTGACAGCGCCTACAGTACGATTAGAGACGCGCAGCGAATTTCGGCGCCGAGCGCTTTTCGCAACATCTATCGAGGTCCTACACTTCTTTTTCTGGTCAGGAAAGTTCATCGAAAGCTTCGTACAGGGACCGAAGGTGCCATCAGAGGAGCTGGCGTAAGTAGAAGGGCACCAGTCTACCGCTCTTGGATGACCGAGGCTGCGCGATTACGCGAAGGCTGTTGACCTTCCTTATTGGAATGGCCAAAAGCCCCACGTGCGACATGTGCTACAGTGATGAGACGCTTGCACACATTATCTGTGTCTGCCCGAGCTATAATGCCGAAAGGCAAGTGTTGTGCAGAGTGATGGACCAATTGGACAATCGTCCACTAACGGAACTAAAAGTTTAGGTCAGTGCTCCAACAGAACATCCGCGCTGAAGGCCTTACTGGCGTTGCTAAGGTTCCTGCGGTCTACGGGCCTTCACGATAGACGCCTCCCCCTATACCGCTCTATAGTGTACGCGGTCTGTTCGTGCTAGTCTCTCTTTCGCTCTCTCCCCTTCCCCTCTCTTTCTCTTTTTATCCGCATACTCCTTCCCCTTGTGCAGGGTAGCCAACCGGAACTACCTCTGGTTAACCTCCCTGCCTTTCCATGCATCCTTTCTCTCTCTCTTCACCAGGAAAAGTGAAAATTCTTCCACATTTATTTCAGCATTTTGTATACTGAACATGCAACGGGAACTTTAGGCGAAGTAATTTAGCGTGCGATGCATTTGTGCTTACATTATACACCACAGCATTACGTGATGAACCTGGCGCGCCAAGTCGCATTGCTCACAAGAAAAGTCCCGGCCAGCCTTGTCGCGCGATAGCTGTTCGTCATGCCCTTCCTCCCAATGGTCGGTTTAGTGTAACGTGTGACCGACCTCCCACAGACGCAGAAGCCAATTACCCCGCTCTTGGAGCTGCCTTGGCACAAGTCAGAGCTGCACGTAAAGTGTGCGTGGTCGTCCCAAGCAGTGTATGCAGGGCTAATATAGACATTCTTGCTTTCAGTCGGTAGCATCATTGATAGTGTTTAACATCTTAAAATATAGGGCCCTGAGAGACCGCCTGTTATGAATTCGGCAGGCTAAAGACAGACAGGGACAAGTCGCACGTTTAACACAAACATTTATGATTACAATAGCAAACGGCAAACAAAACAATACGACCTAATTCTACACATTCCCCAAAGTCCTCAGATATCATGAAATGATAAGTCCAAAATATTTGCATTGAGTACATTGACATGGCCACGTTACGTCGTCATCGCTGCTTCCGGCGACACGTCGTTGAGCCCGACGATGTGTCGTAGACTCGACGTCGCCTTGTCCGACGTTCGGCCCACGGTTGGCCTGGTCAGGGAATCAGGAAGGTGGGCTGACTGATGCGCCTGAGGCGCCTCAGTCACCCCACCTGAGGCGCCTGGATAGCCCGATCAACTCCGCCAGCCTGCGGATCGTATAGCCGCAGGGAATCCGGGAAGCGGCGCCGTCAGCCTATAGCTGTGGCTTCAGGTGGGACCTCCACTCAGCTCGCGGGTCGTGGCCGCGGCAGCTGAAGAACAGCTTCCACTGGGTTGCCGCCGTCACCGCGATCCACCCGTCCTGTCCGGCCTCCAGCTCATTCTGCCCCTCGTCGTCCCAGAGCGTAGCTGGGCTGCTCTCTTCTGCTACGTGTTGTTGTTGTTGTTGCTGTTGTTGCCTATCACGTATCCCGTCTCCGCCTTGGCCACGTAGCTGCGCGTGCATTTTTGCACTTCTTCTTTCATATATTGTATTCTTTTTACTCGGACACTCTCATTTTCTAACTTCTTTCTTTCTTTATTTTTTCCACCGTATCTTCGTGCTTTCTTCTCCTCTTCTTATGTTCTGCTTTTCTTTCTTTCTTTCTTTCTTTCTTTCTTTCTTTCTTTCTTTCTTTCTTTCTTTCTTTCTTTCTTTCTTTCTTTCTTTCTTTCTTTCTTTCTTTATTGGCTCATGACACCGCCTTAAATGTGCGCTTCGGACCCGGCAACCTTGTGCTTGTCAGCAGAGTGGTGTATCCACTGAGCCACCACGACGGTCAACCAGATGAAGCTGGTGGCTAGAAGAATGAAATAAACCTTAGCTGACTCATTTTCTTGACTTGGCAACTCGATCGCGGTAGAAAAATCTTATTTCGAGACCTCCTTGGGTATAAGAATTATCATCTGTGCCAGGTACGCATCCCCTTGCAGGACCGTCTGTCTGCTTAGCAAAAGGGCAGAATGGTTGCCATCATAAACCACTTATTAGACGGCAATCGCAAACAGCTATCGTGTCAGTGGAGAATACCGGGTCACTGGACGAGGCTGTTCTTTCGGCTTAGACAAGTAAATAACTGTGCGGGCCTTAACAAATCTTCGGAATGGCGTCTGCTTTGAGCTTACATCGCCCATGTTGCAACGACAGAACATTTCCATTCGCTGTGGCCACGCCAGCACGAACGGCATATTCGGCTATAATTTGTTTTGTACACATGCGAATGTCTTTACAGTCAAAAGTGAAGTCGAGAGCATCTCGCCGGGGAAGGGCTTGCTTCTACTTATCTCGCAGGTCCACGTCGGTAGGAAAACCAAACGAAAATATGTTTTCGTGGGTGCCCATGCACCGGATTGACACACGGCGCCCCAGGCGCACATTAGGCATTAGAGTGTTTTAGTACTGCGTCATGATGATAGGCACGCAGCACGCTTTGCGAAGCGCTTGCATGGCAAAGCATCTAACATCTTCTGTAGTTCGCCTTTTAACCATAGCATCTTATCGTGTGACAGGCTGTACGACTTCTTTAGGACAACTGCCGTGTCACGAAGCTTGAAAGGTACCTCGAAGACAGCCGCTGCAGCTGGATATGTTTCAATGCAGGTTAATTCCGGAAATGTCATTCTTCCATCCACCGCACTGCAAATATTCCGAAAAGGTGTTGGATTCTAAGGAGCACGAGAACATATTTCATCACTGTTAGCCGACGCCTCTCTTCATTCCCCCTTGCAGAGTAGCTGGTGAAGCCATACTAGCTATATAGGCCACCTCTCTGCTTTCCCCACAATAAATTCTCCCTCAAAACTTTGCATCCTTGGTGTCTTCATCCTGCGAAGAGATGCTCATCTTAAGACACTTCTTGTGAGGACGTGATAGTATGAAGGTAAAGCCAACATCTTTCATGACCAGAGCTTTCACTTCGAAACTACGTCAGTGGAACTGGACATGTAGTATCGTCCACTTTTGCAGAATTCCCGCGTTTTCTGTCGACAGGAGGTCCCAATTCAGTTTTTACTATAGGACCTCCTTCTGTATACCTCTATCTGTAGAAGCTTTTTTGTGAAATAATAAAAATTCGATTGATTGATTGATTAAAAAACAGTTAGAGCCTATCCTTTACGAATGTCGCTAGTTTCAACAAGGTCCAGGTGCACAATGTTCACCATGGCTCCAATGTCGACAAGAGTTTCTACCTCTTTGCTATTCACAAGCATGCGAGTAGACAGAATATTAGACTTCAAGAGATAGGCACTTTTTTGTCACAGTGAGTTCCTTTTGGTTCAGTTTGTGAGATTTCCCTGCGGTGCATATTAATCACTTCAGGTACACTCTGTTGAAACTCCTCCACACCATTAGGCTCAAGAAACACGTTTTTGAGGCAGCGGAGTTAGTCTTCAGTCGTGTTCAGGCACTGAAGTCGCAGTTTCCTCCGAGGTTCTCGAGTCAAGCCTTGAATTATCCGTGACATGACTGCAGATTCCGGCAGATTTGGTTCCGCATTATAAAATAATCTTCTCTTCTCAGCAAAATAGTGAAGTAGCCCTCCTTTATTTTGTTGCAAAGCCAGAGCTGCATCCCACCCCTGGACTGAATTTTGGTTTAATAGGGGTTAGAAATCATTCTCCCCACTCGTTTCATGAATCATTCGTTCAACTAAGAATTCGCAAGTCGAACCACTTTCTGGAAATTTCTGACAAAAAGTGCCTTATGTTCCCTACTTTATCCTCTGATGATGTCCAGTAATTCCTCGTGCTTACGTATTCGTAGAATTGTATCCACATATATGCCAAATTTGAGGTGCCGTCAAAATTATTTGGCGTTACATGCTAATCGGATGGATTCTGGCATTTAAATGCGCTGCAAGCGAAATTGATAATCTGCTGCAGAAGCTACCACTCTAAGGCCTGCCGCTGCTATAATTGCGACGTCAAGCCAGCTAGCATGGTTTAGTTACTGCTTTCTTTAAAATTCTTCGGAGGGTTTAACGAGAACATTGTTTGTAACTCATCAAGATAAACGGGTAGTCCAAACACATTTCTCGATCAGTGCCACCTCCGTCAGCTATCTTCTGTACGATGAGAGCACGTAACCGCGACGAAGTCCATGTTTCACAGTTTCTTCACCGTCGACCTCGCACGATCTTCTAGCTGCGAGTCCATCAGCCGTTTTCATTAACAAAAGTTCGATCCGCATAGCCGACTGCACCAAATGTAAAATAACTTTTCATTGCATCGTTTATTTATTTACCGTTCTGATTCGACTTCCTCTCCTATTCTTCCTCTACCCTTCGTGAGCCGCTTCGTCCTCTCCTTCTGTGCCAATCCTCACAAGTTCAAAGAAGCAGCGTTATGTGCTTTGCTGCGTTGCTTAATGAGAACATATGAAGGAAACCGCGCCATACTGTGTGTAAGTGTCAAAACTCCTTTTTATAAGATGTTCTTCAGCGTAAAAGAAAGGGGTTTTTTTCAAAGTACTTTGTTTCGTCTGTGTGTCAGGAATATTAGTGCCGCCTGTTTATTCATCTCGATTAAATAAATCGTGTGGTTTTAGGTACCACAACCACAATCTTATTAAGAAGCACGCTCTAGTGGGGGACCCCGGAATAATTTTGACCACCTGGGGGGTTCTTTAACGTGTACAGTTTAAGATAGCCCTAATTTTGCGTCAATATGCATTCAAAGGATCAGAGCATGTGGCAAAATTCTCCTCTGCGTGATATGATTATTGTGCGGATGAGCCGCACATTCCTTTTACAGTGAAGCTGTTAAAGGCTCAGTCTCTGATGGTCGTGTCCGCGTGTAGAAAAAAAAAAAACTCATTGACCGTATGCTGTTTGTGCAAATGAAAGCACGCGAGGGACATGCGCTTTCACGGGGAGCGAATGCACGGCGGAGATCAAACGCGACTTCTTCCGTCGCGCGAAAGGCCATGGGGGGACGGGAGGGAGGGAGGGAGGGAGGGAGGGAAGGGATGCGACGTATAGCTGCTGCGCCAAATGCGTATCTTGCGACCGGGCGCAAGGGGAACTGGCGACTCAATCACCCACGCGAAAGGAGGAAAGGGGGAAGGCAGCGCGGGAGGGAGGAAGTGCGTCTCTTGCTTTGCGTACTTGTACTTTGCGTACTTACTTAACTGCGTACTTGTACTTTGCGCGGCGACGGACGGTCGCGCGCACCGTATCTTGAAAGCGATCCGCAACACGGCTCCTACCTTTGTATGAGCTGTGCTTTCGCCGCTCAGTTTCCGTTGAAGCTATAAATCCCCTGAACCTTCGCTCGTTGCTGCTGGTGCACTTGCTCACGCCAGCGTTTTGACAGCGCACGTCAGCAACGCGCAGAACTGTTGTCGACGGCGGCGGCGTTTTGCCCGTGTTCGCACCGAACGCGCGCGGCGTTAGTGACGTGTTTATGAAGAACGTGCCAACTTTTGCCGTACACCCTACGGCGGTGTACCGTAGCGACCATAAGGCCATGGTCTCTGTGGTCACTAAATAAATCAAGCCCACCGGATCATATATATTTCACATTCTTTAATAGTTCAAATAACCAATTACACCATCAAATCTTAGTAGTTATAATTGGAAATACTTAATTCCCACCATAGTACAGCTTCACTGGTCTTCCATCTGCACCCCTGTGGAAGGGCTGATAGTTTTTTTTTAACACGAAAGTGTTTTATGCCGGGGTCCACCAAGACTTCACTGACGTATTTCCGTCACGGAAATACGTCATAGAACATAATACAAAGAAAGAAACCAGAAGAAAAAGTTCCACAAACATGCAAAATTTGGGAATCGAACCCACGACCTCTCGGTCCGCGACGATAGATCGCCGAGCGTTTAACCCATTGCGCCACAAACGCATTTGCAGAGCGCTACACAGACGCGCCTTATATATCTAACACTCCTCCGTGTACCCGCGCTCTTGCTCGGGGCGGTGCCGCCGCCTACGAGCAGAAAAGAGAAGTACTGCATTATGACACTAACGCGCGCCGACAGTGAACGCTTCGGTCGTCTCAGCACTACGACGCCTCGATGCCAGCATTCGAAGGGACGCTGGCATCAAGAAGCACTACCAACGCCACCTAGGTGGCGTTGGTAGTGGCGTTCACCGTACTCAGCACAGCGGAGCGTGGCCTCCGCAATTAGCTCTGAAAATGTTTCTGAAGTTGATCGCGGAGGCTGCAATTACGACGCGCTGTACGCGCTGATTTGACTCGGTGACGATTCAGTTACGTGCTTTGTCTTGCGCGTTGTATTAGTGTGTCAGTTACGTGCTTCGTCTTTCGCGTTGTGCTAGCGTGTGCAGCGTAGTGCAGCTTCCATATGCACGACGGTTGCTCATGGTCATCGACGTTGGTAGTCGTGATGGAGGAGACGTGCCACCAGGCGTCAGCGTGGGTGCATCAACGCCTAAGGGCGCTTTAGCCACAAAACACCAATAGACATTATATATCAATGTGCAATAAACATTACACTACTTCTGTGAAGACACGTTTCACTTTCGTGTTCTATACCGATTCCTATATAAGAGGGATCAACCACATTTTTTTTGCGTTTAGTCCTTCTACGGCGGCCATCAATTGCCAACCACCTACGTCACATCTACATTAGAGCTGACGTCAGAAGTAATTTAGAAGCAGGAAGTAGGTTTGTTATCCTGCAACTGGGAAATGTTCCTTTAGGCTGAAGAGATGCTGCAGGAATACGTAAACATTTTGCCGCACCATGAGTTGGCCCCTGCATGAAGCGGCCAGCAGACATCCGGCCGTTACTTAGCTCCGCCTTTGGGAATGCAAAAGCATGTCCGCCATGTTAGGCTCTGAGAAAACATTCGATTACAGGCCATAATTTTCTCGAACTTAACCTAATGTTAAAAGCACACATTTGGATGCTTGCAGACAACTCGGATGCTTGCAGACCCATACATTTTCTTCTTCCATCTTCTTGACTATACTGCTACAACTTTGATTTTTTGTGAACCGGTGGTGGAACAACTAGTTATGCATCGCGGTGAACGTTTAGAAATGCGAACGGACGGAGGGAAAGACGAGAATGCGACACAAATCTACGCCGCAAGCGCATTCTTGTTTCAATAAAACCAATTGATTTATTTGACTCCTTGCCCGGTTTAACGCGAATACTTTTATTTGGCTCTTTCGCCCGTTTTCGTCTGATAAGGACACTTGCTCTCGCGCAATCTAGTCGAGGTAGCTTTCAGGTGATAACATCGTGGTGTATGTAGGTCTAGATGCTGTTTGTCGTTGGTGGCGCTCAGGTGATGCGTTTCTCTGCTGCTTGGGCTGACGGTTGCGGGGCGCGTTTGTTGCTAAAATCGGCTCCGCGTCTTTTGTCGAGATGCGTCCAAGTGTGATTCTTCCTCCATGGGTAATACACATTTCAACATCATGTAGTACTTGCAAACCTATTTGTGACTATTTGCAATGTTCATATGTCATTCAGCTGCCGCAGTTTCTGCGTTAACCACCTAGTTTTATTCAGAAACAAGATGGTCCTAAAGATTTCTGTTTATCCTGTTCCGCTTCTGTTCCTAAGTCCGCAGAAAACTCCGCGCCGTTGCCTAGCAATAAACAAGCTCAGCTGCGCACCACCTGGCCCAACCTCGTCTAGCCGCGCATGCGCCGAAGCAGTAGCGATGACGTCACCTCGCGTTGCCTAGTAACCGCCGGGCAGGTGCGCGCTTGCTTCGCCCGACACAGACACGGCTCCGTCGAGCTCCCGCTAGCTGCGCACTACTGCGCATGCGCCGTGTCGTCATCCCGGCGTGTAGTCTGCTGCGTGCCGCCCGTACACTGTGCACAGCTTTCGCCCCACTTCCCCTACGTGTGCTCGGACTGCAAGTGCTTCGCGAGGCGTTCCCCGATGCCACGGACCACGAGGAAATGCTTATAGACTTCGTATAACTTAGCATCACTTCGTATAGCCACGACCAGTTAGGAACCGATCAGCTCCGCTGTCTCATTAGCCTTGCTTCATTAGTGCAAACTACCTGCAAACTACCTCAGAGAGAGAGAGAGAGAGAGAGAAGAGAGAGAAAGAGAGAGAGAGAGAGAGAGAAAGCGAAGAGAGGAAAGTCAGAGAGGTAAACCAGATGAACGTCCGCTTTGCTACCTCAATTTTTTTTTTTACAGTGCACGGAGTCACTAACATGATTCAAGACGTTCCTTCAATCTTCCCATTTGTTCACTTTCTGTTTGTTTTCTTTTAACAGAGGAGCTGTTTAGGCCGGCGTAATGTGTCTGCTGAATCCAAAAATGAGGGCCGATCCTGGCTGCAGTGCAGAAAGGGTCCAAGCGCAATGGCACATACCCCTGTGAACTAGCGAAGCTGAGCTTGGTTAAGTCTAGCTAAGCATGGTTGGGACTAGTTAAGCTTAGTCAGTAATCGATAGCCAATCGATATCCAATCAATAGCTAATCGATAATCGACGAAAAATACAAAAATTCCGGGAAATGCTGGGGATGACTTGGTAGTGCTTAGCCTAGCCCAAATACGTGCCCCATACCTTGCGATAGCCAATGTATAGCCAATCAATTGTTAATCGCTAATCAATCAATAGTCAATAAATTGTGGAAAATACTGGGGATGACTTGGTAGTGCTTAGCTTATCCCAAATACGTGGCCAATACTTTGCGATAACCGATCGATAGCCAATTAATAGCTAATCAATAATCGTTCAATAATGAATAAATTCCGGGAAATGCTGGGGATGCCTTGGTAGTGCTTAGCCTAGCCCAAAAGCCAGGACTAGCTAGGTGCCCATCAGCTCTGCTGTCTCTTTAGCATTGCGCCACCAGTGCAAGCTACGCGAATTTTTTTGTTTTTTGTTTTCAGTTTTCAGTCTTTCAGTGTTCAAACTCAATTAAATTTGTGCATATAAGGAGAGAAAAAACCGTTACGTCGGTGACAGTTTGTATACGTGATTAATGTTATTCACACAAAAAAAAAAAAAACAGAAAGCGCCATGTTCAGAAACTTAGGTATAGATAACACTTCTCGCTATGAAGTTAGTGCATCAACCTTTCGCTCGTTGCTAAGGGGATAAAAAGAGGACGGAAACAAATATGTTCCGTGGTCATCGACCAATCGATTAAATTTGTACATTCTGAGTGACCTATAAAACTTCTGCAACATACAGAGAGGCCCAAGTTTTCTTTTTCAGGTTGTTGGAGAGAAAAAAAATTGAGCGCCCCAAACGTCTAGTCATGGTCGAAGGAAGCCCGAAGCATGACTAACCGTGTAAAATAAGTAAGAAAGATCTAATACAGGCATGAAAAAAGAGGTAGCGAAAGCTTTGCTCAAGCCTATAAATAGGCCTCGGTTGAGTCGTTAAGTTTAACAATAACTATCGCGCAGAGATTGTGTTCTTGCGTGTGTCGCAAGAGATGTTTGCGGTGATTACAATAACATTGCTCTCTGAACGCGAGACGCGCCGTAGTATCCAATCAAACATTTGATTCGGGTTCATTCTATTTTGAGCAACAGTATTCAGGCCAATGTGCGCGATCAAACGTCTACGTCAAATTGCAACATGCCGTCTGTCGGATAGCAGAAATACCCCAGGTAATGGCCACGTGCTGAAGACGCTGTTGTTTTATTTTTGAAGTGGAAAAGAAACGAGTGTTGATAGCGTTTATGAGCACATTTCGTCACCAGAGCATGCCACGGGTATGATTGATGACTTGCTATATGCTCGATATTGTGAACCTGACTTCGCGAACTTCATGCTTGATCCAAACTTGCAAACAACTTGCCGCCCTTCCCAACTGCGCCAAGTAGTTCTTTCGTCGACTTTCAGTTTTTTCTTACTTTATCATTTATACATTTCAATTAAAAGAAAGCAAGTAGTTTACCCTATTATTTCCTTGGTTTCGTTCTCTGTTCGCTTCATACGCGGTCCTACGATCGTGATTAACAAAAATTAGGCCCCTCAGTTCCCCTTCTTCTCTTACAGTTTTTAGGAACATGACAACGAGCTACAGTCTTTATGGATCACAAAGTTCCTTCTTGCTTTTATTAAAGGCATATTGCGCAAGCGTAATTTTTTTTATTCCGCGTAGACAACCGATCACACTTTCTTAAAGAGCGCCAATTATTATCTGCTTCGACACGATCATCAGCTCTTGCTCGAAGATGTCGTTCGGCCGCCTGCGACTAATGACAGGCCTGAATCCGGTGTATGCGGCGTAATCTCACTATTAAACACCTACATTTGAGTTTCGCCCTAAATGTATGAAAATGCGCTTTGCGCATTTGCATTTCTGAATATTATTGTAGTCAGGAAGCTCATGATTGCCTATGCACGTAATAGCCATAGCTATTTTTTCATTTCTTTGTTCTGCTTTAATTTGGCACCCACAGCACCTATACAGCGCCTCAGCGCCTTTTACAGATGTGTCAAGAAAGCGAATCTCGCACCGTTAATCTCTCTCTCTCTCTCTCGCGTACAACCAGTGTTATGCAGTGATGTCTGGGATATTACTGAAACCGTTCGATAGGTCAACGTGGTGTGCGATATTTCTGAACATAAAAAAAAAAACGGTTTGGAAGCGACGTCTCTTTTGCATGCGAAGTTTAACCTACGCCAGGTCCATTGTTATTCAAAGCCAGTCACGCCTTCAAGGGTTTACGTGGCTTAAACGCATCAAGCAGGCGTGGATCGAGTTTTTTTTTCACATGGTAGTCTGACTTTGAGATGGTTATTAATGATTATGACGGCATGGATGCTTAAGTTTAATAATAATAATAATAATAATAATAATAATAATAATAATAATAATAATAATAATAATAATAATAATAATAATAATAATAATAATAATAACTTTATTCGCATCCTAATGAGCGCTCTAACAACGCATTTCTTTTTTAAACAAGAAGCTTTGGCTCTCAAGCATGCCGCTTTACTTCTGTGCTGGCCCAGACGCAACTGGTTTGCAGTGGCATACATACACCGCAATAACGCAGCTCTATGTGAGTTTTGGCTGAATATAAAAGAAACAAAACTACTTTAAATTTAAAGTATGCAGGCCGGCTGTGTGCGCTCCGATAGCGAAGCGCCAGTACCTAATATGGTAACGTGAGACAGTAATTAAAATAATCTAGCCGAGTCCGACATCTTGGCCAGCTTTCTTTAAGGCGAGTTTTTAAAGCGAACCTTTCTATGTCTCACTGATTACGTGATTGAGCGCCGAAAACGCACTGCAGGAAAGCCAACTTACACAATGGAACTATCTGCGCATCTGCGCACACAATAGAACAACGGCGCACGACATACGTATCGTAGAACACTACAACTTACATTCGCAGTTGTACTGATAAGAACAATGGGAACTGCAACGCCATGCTACCCAGACGAACTGTATATATCTGCATTGCATTACGCGCGTCACGCAAGGCGTTCCCGGCCGTCACCATGAGTAAAGTTCAGAGGTTCTTCTTGTACCACTCCTCTACTTGGGCGTCCGAGACGCACCGCCAGAGCCGGTCTACGCAAGTAGAGGATGTACTGCCGCTAACGATAGAGGCGACGGGTTCGCTGGGTTGAAGCAGACACAGATGACGAGAGAAAAAAAAGTAAACATAATCTATTTACAACTATTTACGAGAATTTACAAATACAAGTACACATACAAGGCGGAACTGGTACGCACAGGGCGACCCTATATATCGGCAGAGCCGATGGTGCATAGCACCGTAATTTGTCCAGAACGCTTGGTCGGGGCAACGGGTCCACGTTTTCAACCCTTCGGTGCCCCGCCCCAAGCATTTACCACCCAATCGCCACCGAGTGGCTATGAGTGGTCCACCGACGCACCAATCACGAATACTGTACTAGGATCGTCTTGTTCGCCGGCACTACTCCACCGCCCTTTACGGTGTCTTTCTCCCTCTCCCTCAAAACAACATACAAATAAAAACAACGCTCCAAGAAAAGGGGGGGGGGGGGGGCAGATGCATGGCATGAGTGCTTCCGCGCAAAGCCACAGCGCCCAGCACAATGGCTTCAATAAAATCCTAATAAGCAGGCAGCACCTCCAAGCGAAAGTGATTAACCTTTAGTGTGACCCCTTCCCCGCTCGCACTTATTAGAAAAACCGATTGCGTAGTAGCTGTGGGTCATACGTCAATGAAAGCTGTCAACCGACACTTTAGGCTCTGTTCAGTAAATGCTTGCTCAGAGAAGCTTTTCACGACGGTCTCCGAAGCGGGTTGTCAAAGCGGTTATAATGTGAAAGGTGCGCGTGGTGAATAATGAGTACTGCGTTCACGCTTTCTGTGTCCATTACACGCCCGGCACGGGCACATCAGGAGCCAGCGACAGTCACGGACATCTGAGCTTTTGCTGTCAGGGCGACTGCATCTGATGTACGTGACGAAGCACCGATATTCCCTCTTCTTTAGCTCAGCTTTGTGTACTCTTGGGTGCTATAATGGCGTCGTCACGCACCCTCTACGTTCGCTCAGTGCCCGCCGGCTCAACGCGCCCCTCCGCGTGTCAGCTATAATCGGCATGTCGTGAGCTGTGCCTCGACCTAATCTCGGCGCCGTCGCCGCGACGGGCGCCCACCACTGGCACTTAATCATTCCATTGTATTTCGCTGGTCAAGCAACGACCATTGACCAAATACGCTAGCCGTTTCGTTCGGCGAGACCAGGTGGAAGAAAAACAACCATCTGAAGCCCTCCGTGCAGCGATTAAAAAACTAACTAGCGCTTCTATAGCAGCAGGCTTACACCATGGGTAGGCTGCCGTACGCGAACTGTAAGGCGTGAGCGCAATCGTGCCCATAAGGCCGATCCCGTGTATCGGCAACGGCAGAGCCTCTGACCGTCTACCACAGTGATCACAAGACAATACTGTACAAGTGTAGAGTCGTCCGTGAAAGTGTGAGTCTGTGCGTGTAATCAACGGCTACATGATGTAAAATATAAAGGCTACGGAACTTAACGAAATGTGTCGTCATTCAACTTCAACGTTAAAAAAATACAATCCTAAACAAGCAATCAAATCACATACGCATCGCATCGGGTCACTCAGCATTTGTTGGCTTCGTTGCGTGGTCGTTGGCTTTGGACTTTGACTGTGATTCAGTTTGCATGGGAGAAAGCTTCGCGTTCAACCATCTTTCTTTAAGAAAAAGACTTTAATTTTTTAAGTGCTTGCGGGTTCTCTTCAATAATCATTAAATATTTCTTTTCTGTCCAGAGCAAAATAACAGTAAGAGCTGGGAAGAAGGACTGAATGAGTTTTTCACGTACCGTATGCTGGCGCTATTCGTATACATTTTAAGAGAGGGGGGGAGGGGGGAATATGCGAATGTTCTGAACGGACATTCGGACATGCCCCTGAATCCGCACATGGCATCAGGTGTACTTACTTGAAATGAATGAATGAATGAATGAATGAATGAATGAATGAACGCGGCACGTAGTGCGCTCCAAGCGTCGCATAGAGAAACAAGCCCATGGGCTACGGCATTTCATGTTTGTGATCGTGCGTTATATTTTCCCATCCACATAATTTAGCGTAACCGAACATTATCGCATGGTCCGTGCGGGGGGTCACTAAACGAAGAACCTATGGTGAGTTGAACAGAATGACTCGGCGACTGTATACGCTAAAACGTACTGTCCGGCAGCGGCGTTTGCGTTTTCTTATACACAAGGTTGTGCCAACACTATAACGAGACACATCGACACGTGAACGTCTGTGAGTTCCGGCACAACGCGTGAGTTTCTAGATCTTGACCTGCTCTGCTCGAACAAGACAGCAGCGCACATACGGCTCTGGAAGCAGAAAAAAGAAAATGTATAGCATTCGCATCGAAACAGCTTTGTAAACAGCCTTCAACACGTTGAACGATGGGGAGCGCGAAATGTCGCGCATTGTGAGACTCAATTATTCAGCGCTACGGCGGGACTAACACTCTGAATAATTCCACAGGAGTTCCCGAAACCGATGTTCGCGGCTCAAGATGCGGTACTATCGAGAGAGAAAGAGCGGAGACGAAAAAAAAAGGAGGGGTAGCGGAGCTAATGTACGAAAAATGCAAGGCAAAGCCGCACACCCATAAGCGAGGTGAAATAAGCTGCTCTTTTTTTTTTTTTAGCCTAAGAACGTTGCAATATGGCCCATCTATCTCACCATCGCCGCTGGCGACACCGCTGGTCATTGACCGCTCAGAGCTATCTTGCAGAGCCTTCATATTTTATGCGAAGGCGTAACACCAGTCCTTGTGCTACCTGCATTCTGCGCTGGCTTAGCCGATTTCACGATGACCACATGCGACCATCGCAATCTGCACTGGTTGCATCACGAGCCGTTTGATGGCAGACGCTGAATAAAAAGCAATACATGTTCCAGATGCTCGGTGGGGGTGCATTCGGCAAAGTAATAATAAGCCATTCTTGAGGCAGTTTCATTTTTTTTCTTTATTATATATATATATATATATATATATATATATATGTATATATTTTTTTTCAGTAGGTTTGAGTTACAAGCTGCGGCGACTATGGCCAATGGCGTTGTTCGAAGCCAATCGTAGGTGTATAAACGCAGAGTAGTCTGATCGAGGCTGTGGAATTTTGCTTTTGATTTTGATGCCACCGGCTAACAATATCTGCTTTCTCCAGGATTTGTGTTGCGACGTGCTCCATGTTGACTACTCGAAGAACAAAATAGGAAAAAACCTTAGTCGGTTCAAGTCCAAAGGACCGTAATACAGCAGTGTCTACGAACCGTAGGAATCGAAACGGCATCGTTTGTCTAAAATGTGCCAGAGACTACGCAACGAATTTATACCACCAAGTGGATTGCTGCCACAGTTACCTCATGCTGTTGTTTTCTGAGAAAATCACTGAGAGCAAGGAGTGGTTCCTCTGAATGATATGGCTAGAACAAGTTGTGCTATGGGCATTATGGACAGCTCACACTTCAATCCACGGTTGCGAAATTGGCAATAAGAACCAACCCTTGCCTCATAAAATCTGGTCATTTCACTGAAATTGAATTGCCGTTTTTTGGACTCTATAACTCTAGACTTCACCATCATTTTTTTTTACTGCCTGGCGTTGCGTTCAGAAGGTGACTGGAACGAGAACAAGTATTTTTAGTGCTGTAAATGTTCATCATTCATTTAAACTTGGGTTTAACGAAGTCAGTCGGACCCGAGAGTTAGCCATTAAATCGAGAACTTCATTATATAGAAAAGACTCAAAACACTCATGCGACTAGCATATTTATTCAAGAGCAAAATAAGAAAAACAAACACAATTCCGATTCAACACGCTATGTGAAGCGAAGCTCTCGCGAAGCGACTATTGAAATGCATACATTTGCATATTTCATTCATGCGCCTTCGGTGTAAAGGGAAGTGGCGCCGCATGTGCTGACGCGTGCCCGTGCTATGTAATAGAACACATCTTATACAGGGTAGTGTTTTTTCATTTGTTCTTATTTATTTTAAATGTACCGGTAACTTCATGGCTGATCCCCCGTTGTGGGTATGTGCCGTAGTGCAAAAATCATAATCATCATCAACCAAATCATCATCAATCAAATAGAGGCAGTAGTTCATACCGCCCATAACTGGTAATTCATACCACACGAGAGGCGGTAAAAGCACAAACAATTCTACATGATATTTGGCCAAAAAAACGACGTCAGAGTTACTCTGAAAACAGAGTGTTACCAAGGTTATTGCTTTTATCTTTCTGCTACGTTTATTATCGGCTCTTAAGATTCGTGGTCTGTGTTAACAAGGTATACTGATGCTAAATAAGGTTCATTGCCTTAAATATAATGTACCCTAATTTGCGAGGATGGACGGATTGATGGATGGATGCTATGAGCGTCCCCTTTGAAAAGAAGCCGTGGGTTGCGCCACCGTCCCGTAATACCTTACCTATCCTTTTATTGCGATAGCAATTATATGCACACTCCAAGGGGATTTCTGCTGTCGCCGTCACCGTGAGGTTCCGTATAAAGTCCAAGGACGATAGCACCGTGGCCGCGTGCCGTATGCTGTATGTGCGAGTGAAAGCGCGCGAGGGACGCGCGCTTTCACGGAGAGCAAACGCACGGCGGAAAAAAAAACGCGACTTCTTCCGTCGTGCGAAAGGCCGTGGGAGGGAGGGGGAGCGACGCTGTGCTGCGACTCCAAATGCGTATCTTGCGACCAGGTGCAAGGGGAACTGGCGACTCAATCTCCCACGCGAAAGAAGGAAAGCGGGAAGGCAGCGTGGGAGGGAGAGGGTGCGGCATCTACTCTGCCAGCAACTGCGTACTTGTACTTAGCGCAGCTTCGGGCTGTCGGGCGCACCGTATCTTGAAAGCGTTCTCCACACGGCTCTCACCTTTGTATGCGCTGTTCGCCGCTCAGTTTCCGTTGAAGTGATAGACCGCACAAAGCTTCGCTCGCTGCTGATGCCACCGCGCTTACTCACGCCAGCGTTTTGACAGTGCTTGTCTGCGGTCATCGAGTGCGATCGATTCATGTTTGCTTGTGCCCGCTGACACCATGGTTGGTAATTCAGTTAGCGAATGTGTCCAAGTTTATGCAGCCGATAAAACCACTATCCTTACTCCGTATAGCTCTCTATTAATTTGCTATAGCAATTGATGCTTCGCCTTCCGGGCGAAACTCCGGCTTTTTTTCCTGACAGCAATTACCAGCATCAAACTTTTTAAACCATTATTGGGAACTTTGTTTTTGTGCGCCGGGGCCGTTGTTTGCGGTCTCCCTACTTTTTTGCCACCTAACCTCCCATTGGGTTTTTTACTAATATCTGTTGTGGAGATCTTTACATTCGCCCTGCTATCCCTGAACCCAAGGGCTTCAAGGAGGCTAGCGGAGCCTCAACCGACTGCCGGGTAGATATCTTCGAATTCTAATAAAACATGTTCCATCATTTCCCTAGCTTTACTGCAGAAAGCACATGCTTCTTCTTTCGTGATGTACCTCGCTTTATAACTACGCGTTCTAAGGCATCCTGATCTGGCTTCAAAAAGCAGACAGCTTCCCTTTGAGTTATCATAAATTGTTTTTTTTTTCTGATTTTGTTTTTAGCGCTTATGTAGTTACTCATAGCCGGTTTATTTTCCATTGCCGTCGCCCAGAAGATTGTATCAAGTTCTCTGACTTTGCGTTCAACATTATTTGTTGCCATGTTGCTTAATATATACCGGTCGCATACTTGATGGTAAGCTTGCTAGTTATTTTCCTCCACTGTGAGCCAATATTTTCCCTGTACAAACATTTTAACACTCTCGTAACCCATAACTTCCTTTAATATTCCTCAGGCATTTTTCAAAACCAATTTTACTCTAAGCTTCCCTGAGTTCAACCTTAGCCCCGCCCATGAACCCTATACGGCTTCATTTGTAGTCTTCCCGTGATAGCCAACGCGAGGTGTCCCACTGACCTTTGGTTGCCATCGAGTCCTGATTGTACGTCTGACTTCAAGGAATTAACAACCACATTTCCAAATGTAGGTCCTGCAATCATTGGACCCTTCCAAACACCCCTGGGCACCCGCACCTATTGTATGCTCATAGCTCTCTGTGTTTCATTATGGCCGCATTTCTCTTCCCCTTTGCTATTATTGTTTTTTTCCTGTGTCTCCAGATATCTGTCGCCTTCGTTTATCCATATACCAAGGTATTTGTGTGCTTTTACCCGAGGGATTTCCTGATCACGTATCGACACTAGTCTGCTCCCTGTTTTCACGGAATACCATACGATTTGACTTTCTAACGCTAAATTTAAAACTTTAATTTTCACGTTCCTGTCAACAGGCATTAAAATGACATTGCATATCACTTTGCCTGTTAGCAAGTAACACAATATCGTCCACAAACAACAAATCTAGGAGCTGCTGCTCTACTATCGTGCCCGCCTGTTTGTGTGAGAGATTATACAGGATATCGATTCCTTCTGGCTGCCATTTCACCCTTACAATGTGCACCATAACAACAGCGGGGATAAAGGGCGTCTTTGTTCTTAGTTCTTTGGAGATGTCAACTTTCTCCTCGCTCCTCATAACTTCCCATTCAACGCAAACGGTATTTTCTAAGTAAATCTCCCTCAAAAGCTTTGTACAGTCCTTGCCTTAGCCGTCTATAGAATATCCCACAACATGCGGTGGTTCAGGTTCTTACACGCTCCGGTAATGTCTAAAAAACAAAAACAAAAAACACGTATAACGGTCTCCTTTATTCCTCTAGACATTTATATACACTGAGCAAGAACAAATAAGTAATCACCCAGATGTCTACCGATTCTGAAGACATTCGGAAGTTCTCCCAATATGACATTACTTTCTGCCCATGCTCGCAGTTATCATTCAATTCCCTTCATTGCGAACTGCGTATTATCGATGTAATGGTCAACGGCCTATACGAGTGATTTCTATCCCCCCCCCCCCCCCCCCCCCCACCCCCGCCTCCCTTACCTTGATACGTTAAATTCATTCATCCTAACGGGGAACCTCGTCCAACGCTGTGGCTGTGCGCTTAGGAACTTTCTCTTCGGCTTTTTTCTAGTTAAAAAATTTCAGCCCTAGCTCCTTTTTCTTCTCGTTCTCGATCATGCTTTTTTTTCTGGGTCCATCTCATCATTGTCTTCAAATGATTCGGCTATAATTTAATGCCACGTACCCTTCCAATTTGTTTCCATCTTCGTCTGGGATATGTTGTATTGCTCCAGATAAAAAGGTAATGTCTAATAAGTTAATGTGTTTCCGAAATATTATAGACATGACCTTCTTTTTATAATTTATTTCCTACAAGCATCTTGCACTTTCACCTTTAATCTTTGCTTAAACCAGTATTTGAGCCATAGATTTTCTTCTCGCGGTATATTTGCCACTTTCTGTATACTTAATCCTGTGGAAACTGGGATTTTTTTGCCTGCCTATGTTCTCGTGATGTTTTCTGTCGTTCGTTTATAGCTTCTCGTATCTACTTGTTCCACCAGCTTTTCGGTTTCATTTTCGGAAGTTAACCTAATCACAGTGAAACCTGCAGTGCACGATGCCATGCTGTCAGAATAAGCTTTCACTGAGGAATTCGCAGACGTATCATTAGGCGATATGCGCAGTCTGTGCGACCGAACGCAGTCCCAAACAGTTGCGAATAGCATATGAACATACGCCACAAGCTACGTTTGATGTAGTTGTCTCCTTAACATTATCCATGCCGACTCAAGGAGTTGCATATAGGATTGAGGGCCCTGCTCCACATTTTAAACTCGTCAGGTGCGCTTTTTCCAATATATATATATGCGTGCGTACGTGCGTGCGTGTGTGTGTGTGTGGGGGGGGGGGGGGGGGGTTCCAACCATGGATACGGGATCTCGAAGAGGTCTGACGTACTACTGACGCATTTCTCTCGAATTCGCCGCTAAATCACCACTGCATATTTTTTTCCCTAGCGACAGATGTGAGGTTGGGGCGGGTTGCGAGACACAGAGAAGAAAACGCGAACGAGGCCTTGAGGAGGGTAGCGAGACAGCAAAACATGGCCCTGTTCCGCTGCGCGGGGTCCGTATTTATTCCGTCCCTAAATATGCGCCGGACTCGATGGCTTCTGTAACATGGTCATGCGTGATGCCACGCCGAAGCAAAATGCAGCACGCGGAGACGGCACCGACCATCTCTTGCAAAATGCAAGAGCTAATGAAGCGGCTATTCGCGCACGCATATACGGACGCTCCCAAAGTGTTATATCTAGTATACCACTATAAATGATGAGGCTAAATCGATGACGCTCTCGTTTTCGGGCACGGTCTTTCGTTTCGAATGCGAGCAGATGTCTTGTAACGTGCAGAAATCAATGCGACTGCTTATGTTGGAAATGAGTAATCGATTACCTCTGTAATCTTGCATTCAGTGGCGGGTATGTTACGGCCCTAATTGGTCCGCCGGAGACATGCGCGTGGTCTGTCGAGGCTGGCATGTTGAAAATAGAAAAAAAAAGAAACAACGAAGCAAACAGAGCGATAAAGACATCGCTCTGTGCCTGAAGCCATTTGTAAATTAAAAGCTAACACGGCAACAGCTTCAGCGAGACAGCGCCATGATCCGCCGACATGCAAATTGGGTGTTCACTTGATGTGCACTGGACAGAGCTTGACGTATGGTGCCCACGGCAGTGGGAATGGCGTATAGCATCGAAAGCGAACCGGAACACGACGCTCCTTGTTGAACGCACCGACCACGTTCGGTTTTCATTTGCAAATGGTAGTGCTTAATGACAAAGAACCTGAATGCCTGCTCGATGGCCAAATATGAATTCCCATAAAAACTGATGTAAAAGTTTTGGGCGCCAACTTGCCGTGTGATGACTCCACGAATTTCAGAAGTTTGAGGACGATTAGAAAAAGTACTGAAAAGAGATTCGAGCTGGCGTTCTGCCCCTTTTCTTTCTTTTTTTTTTCCATCGTCGTTTTGCGTAATGCGTGGACCCAAATACGAGTACGAGATTCAAGTGAATTGGACGGGCGCGCGGCAATAACCATCTTCTTTTCGTGACTATGAACGGTACAGCGTCATATCAGCGTCTATAATCAGACACAGAAAAAAAAACACGTTTCCTAAAATAAAAACAAATGAAAACCGAGCGCGGCTAACGTCATCTACTAGTAGGACGCCTGTCGGTGTTTGCAGGGTAGGTCGGCTGAAAAGTGTGGGGGGGTGGTGGTGAACGGGGAAAAAAAAAGCAGATGACGGGGGCAGAAAACTTGTTGCTCTCATTCCACATTTTGTCGGTATTCTTTCTTTCACATTTCAAATTAGGTTCTAGCTGAACTATTTAGGCTTTGAACTGATACTCATACGACCGAAACCACACGACTAATGCTGCCGTGCGGGCGTCCTGCTTGCTGAAATAAAGTTAACCAGGTTCTTCCGTCATCGACGACAAATATAATTTTTATTTGTACTGTTTACTTTCACAATAACTTATGTCTGCGCTGGGTAACCAACCAGAACTACCTCTGGTTAACCGCTCTGCCCTCCTATGCGTTCTCTCTTTCACTACTGCCTCTCTCTCCCTCTTTGCGAACTCTAAAAATATTACGAGCAAGGGGTGAATCCGGAGATGGGCATACTCTGTTTTCAGATGGTCCGTTCTCGATTACAGCCACTATCTGCGAACAAGCTTGAACGTATATGCCATCAACGTTCTTCATTTGCAATTGCCAGTCCGTTAGCGAATTGTGCCAATGGCGCAAACGCGAGCATGTGTTGACTAGCAGCGAACCTAGGCTGTGTCGCAGCGTGATGGAAGAAGAAAGATTGAAAGACAGAAAGAAAGGAAGAAAGAAAGGTGACACTTGAAGAAAGGCCTCAGATGTTACCCAAGACAGCGTAGGCGGTCGAGATGACAAGACCGACAACATTCCAAGGACACCTAAGCACTTCGTATGAGTTGTGAATGCGAAAGCATTAGGACCCATTCACACTTGCGACTAGGCGAGGACGCGCGACCAAGTTAGTTGCAAAGCGACCAGTCGCAAGTAGTCGCAAATGGTCGCTTTTCTCGAAATGCGACCGTTTCGGGCCAGTCGCTCACTGCTCGATTTTTCAGTCGCGCGACCGCAGTCGCAGAACAGCTGAACCAATCAGATGCGAAGGAACAGGACGTCCATATACGCTGACGCTTATTTTACGCGGCGATGACATTGCAAGCAGACGTGAACGGCATATCGCGAGACATTTCGGTTTAGTGACTCGTCGGTCGCATTTGTATAGTGTGAACATCGTTCGTGTTGAGTAGTTTTCTGGTCACCAGTCGCAATCGGTCGCGCGACCTCGTCTAGTCGCAAGTGTGAGTGGGCCCTAAATGTCCAATTGAACGCCGCTGAGCGGTCCTTCGAGTTATAAACTCCTTGCCGGGCAAGCGAGCGCGTTGAGACGCTTGGCGCGTTTCGATTTGGCCTTAACGAGCGGCAGCGAAGCGTTTCGGCGATGCCCTCTCCCCTCACGCAATACCGCGGCAGCTAAAGCCCCTATAGCGGCAGCAGGTGTTCTCTTTCTCTCTATCTGCTCCGTCGAGGCCCGAGCCAGCAAGCGCGAACCAGCGTCAGGCGCGCTCGTGACGTAGCGTCGTAGCCACTGGGAAGTGCCGCTTAGCTGCTACAGACGCCACTGGCTTTTTCGCTCAATGGGCCATTTGACGCTTTCGCATAAAAAAACAACGCAATGATGAAGACAGCCACAGGGATGACTCGCAGACCGAAGGACGAATCCTTGAGCTGGACAAGTCGGATTCTCTTTTCTTTCGACTTTTGCCAAGTAAACATGATAGTGATTATGATGATGACGATTGTCACAAACTCGGCAGGCTCCTCGAAGACAGAAGGAAGGGCACCTAATATTTCTAAAAATAGCCCTTGCCGACTCTCAGTGCCGACTAGCAGTGGTAATGGCCACTGCGGTACGTATTACCATGACCTTACCCTAGCCCATCGAGAATAAATGTGCGCAATATAGCAATGTTTCATTTATAATAAACGATATCATAGTAATGGCTATCCTATTACTGCGTGAAGGTATTGCCCGTTTGTAAGAAAGGAATTTGAATTGCACATAAATATATACTTCTGTAAAAAGTTGGAGCTTGAAAAATCAATTTCCTACCCCAGTCTTCCTGCTTGGAAGTTTTTACATTTACACTGGAGACACTTTACAGCTGCAGTCAACTATAAGTTCAGAAGCATTTATTAAACTGCGTTATTGTAAACGAGCGCTACAGCTCTGATTCGGCGTGGCGAGCGGAGTGGGTGAGGAGGACGGTTCAAGAGAAGCTGCGTAGAAGTTCCCCAGGGACCAGAAACACCACTCTGTAGGGTAAACACTCTAAAAGTTTAAAATAATTAACAAGGGACGCGCCGAGCACTGCGACCTCTTTTTTTTTTTCGAGCTCTGCTTCAGTAAAATTTTGGTTGTGATTCTTAAAGGTTAAACAAATCTGTCGTTATTTTTGTTTTCTTTGTACGCATTGCTTCCGCGCGGTGACATCGTGGATGTATTTCAAGTCACCTTGCTGTTGTTGTTGGTGGGGGCGATGCCACAGGCGGAGTTAGCCTTGAGTGCTTCACCGGCATCTATTCCGCCTGAGCATCTATTACGTTCGTAGTACGTGCTATACACGTAACGTGAACCAAAGAAACGCAATCCCTCTGGTGAACGCAATCAGCACGACACATAATTATTTTCCGGATTACTCCGGGTCTTTCGGGAAACACTCTCTTTTTTCTTCACATTCACCACAGATTTCCCTTAAGTGCGGAACCGAGCTGGCACATGCTCAAAACTACATGTAGACCGCGCAGAAAACTGTATCTACGCTCCCTAAGATCTGTAGACGTACGTAATAGACTGAAAACGCTGTGGGCTGCCACTGGGTTGCGTACGTGGTTTACATCGTTTGAGTTCCTGTCGCGTTTTCTTTCTAAAGGGTTTTTTCAGTAAGGGCGGGTCGATGTTGAAATGAAATAAAACAAGCTGTGTGTGAGGTATTAACGAAATTCTTTTTTTTTATTTGAAAGGCCCATGTATGTCATTATGTATGGAATATAACATCTGTTCAAATGTCCGCCGCGGCTTCTCACGGTGGAACGAATCCTAGTGGTCCAATTTTCAATGACTCTGCCGCATAGATCCGGCTGAATTTGAGCGATGGGCTGGGTTATGTTGACTTTAAGGGCATCGATCAATTGCGGCTTATTGGCATAGACCTGCGACTTCAGGAACCCCCACAAGAAAAAGTCTAGCGGGGTCAAATCGCACGATCTTGGTGGCCAATTCACGTCACCTCTGCGGGAGATAACCATACCCTCAAATCATTCATGCAGAATGTCCATCGTGGCAACCGCTGTGTGGCACATAATGCCGTCCTGCTGAAGCACATGTCGTCTACGTCCATATCGTTCAATTTGGGCCAAAATAACTCGGTTATCATCGTTCTGTAGCGCTCGCCGTTGACGGTGATAGCTTCACCAACGTCGTTTACAAAAAAGTACGGACCAATGACGCCGTCGGACCAACATCCGCACCAAACAGTAACATATTGTGGATGCATTGCCACCTGGTGAACCTTGTCTGGTTTGGCGTTGTCCCACATACGGCAATTTAGCTTGTTACCATAGCCATTCACCCAAAAATGCGCCTCGTCGCGAAAGATGATTTTTTGGCCAAAATTGGGGTCCTCTTCCAAACGCTCCGAAGCCTAGTCAGCGAATAAGCGGCGTTGTCTATGGTCATAAACTTTGAGCTCCTGGGTGAGTTGGATTTTGTACGGGTGTAGGCCCAAGTCCCGACGCAAAATTCGCCCAGTTGAAGTCTACGAAAAGCCGAGTTCTTGTGTACGGCGAGGAATTGACTGCATCGGGTTCTCCTGCACACTTTCACGGACCGCGGCGATGTACTCAGCCGATCTGGCGTTCCTTTGACGTGCGGGTGTTGGCTGATTGTTTACCGAACCGGTCGTCTCGAATTTGGCCACCAAACGTTGGAGAGGCGACTTTGAAGGGCCACCGTGTCTGCCGTAAGATGGGCGCAACGCGCGCAACGTTTGCAGTAACGAACTGTCATTTTGATAATAAAGTTTTATCATTTGGACGTGCTGCTTAATCATGCAACTTGCCATGGTGATTTGGCATCAGTGACAGAATAATAAACAATCGATTAGACAGACGCCACCAAAACAACACGGCCGCCACAGGTTGCCAACATCGACCCGCCCCAGTTGAAAAATCCTAATCTCCACAAGCCCTCCTCCTCCCCCCTTCCCGTACAGAGTAGCCAACCTGTACTACTTGTGGTTATTCTCCCTGCCTTCCTTACGCGCTTCCTCTCTCGCTCTCTCTGCACGTGCTGCTTGTCGCGCCATTCCATTCCAGTCACGTAGCGTTGCTTGCGGATCGTCTGTCGATCGTCTGTTTTTTCTCTCGCCAGATTCTAAACTTACGGAGATACACGACACTGTTTGTACGACCTTGAGAGGGTGATGTAACAGGTTTGAGTAATAGTAATGCCAAAAAAAAAAGAAAACATTTTGTATGGCACCCTCTTTCCGAGGGCGCCATACAAAAAGTGCACACGTTGCGATAAAACAGAAGATCAGCAACGCTATAAGGGTTAAGAAACGAATATGCTTCCAGGAAACTCTCTTCATACGCAGGGCGCGGTAATCTTCGCTTATAGTATGCGTTAGTGCACTCTCTTCATCAACTAAAAAAAAAAAGTATGCTCGCTGCGGCGCTTTCTGTTTTTGACGAGCTCGTTAAGCTCGAAAATCTGCGCCCCGCGCGAAATGCGACAGCCCCAGCAGCTGCTCGTCTTACCCTGCGTGAAACGTGCGCGCCCATACATTTCAAGCGTGCTGTCGCGTAGCCGGCAACGACGGTTTCTCAACCCAAGGCGGCAAGAACGGCGCGATATAGCTTGGGTTAAGTTACACAAACGCCTTTCAATAACTCGGTCACGATCAGTGGGTTCGCATTGAAGCATTCCATGCGATAAGCTTTGTAGCTCATATTCTTATCTTTCTTCTTCCTTTTTTTGAGGAGTCCTCGAGGGTTCTTGGAATCCAGGGCGAAGGAAGCGCGAAAAGAGCGAAGGCACTAAATTGGCTAGACAGTGAAAATCTAGGCACGAGCGCCCACTCACGCACCAACGCCGTAAAGAAAAAAAAAAAAAAAACCAAAATCAAAAAGAAGAGCAGAACATTGTCCAAGAAGGCAACAACGAGGCGGCCGTACACTGTTCGTATATACTGTATACACTCACTCCGTCGAGCTCTCCGGGCATTCTGGGCGATCTGGTGCGGGCCGTTCTCAATTCCGGTCGCGTTGCAGAAGACAACACAGCCGGCATAAGGAGACGACACGCTGCTTCGCAATGAGTTCGAAGTGGAAAGTTTTTCGTTGCGAGCCGTGAAACGATTCTCAGGCGCGAAGGCTGCTGTGTTTTGCTTTCTTTTTTTGCGCGTCTTTGTTCATTTGACACTTACTCGCGAGTGTGACGTCCTGGCCGTACTAGGCTCAGCGTGGTCGCCACCTCGTCCTCGCTTGGCGAGGAGGAGGACGGTGAAGCCCAGTTAACAAAAAATGAAAAATAATGCCTATATATATCTATATATGTATGGAAGCGTGGCGAGGAAGCGAAGCCCTGATCTGCGCACAGATCTGCGAATCTCCAAGGATGCGATTGTGGCACTTCGATATTTTACACCTCCACGGCGCACGGCTCGTTTGGGGACTCCCTTTTCCCGAAAGTATTCAATGTGGCGCAAAAATCGCACGAACACAGAGGAGAAAGAGCTCTACGCACACACACATTCAGCTCGTGTTTGCCGAGTCCTGTTCTTCCTTTGTGCTCATGTGCTGGTAGCGCTACATTGAATGATTTCGCGATGACATACGAACAAGCCAATGTCGTAACCTTGGCTTCTTTTTCCCGTCTTCACTGAGTGCGGTGCATTACAGCTGGTTGAAAAGAGACAGGACTCAAATTGGCTGTCACGCACAGGACGCGATCGATTTTGCGATTTCGTCAAGTCAAAAGGTGCTCAGCGGGGAAGATCATTACTCAACAAGGCCAAAGGTTCAAGGTCACGGATTGGACGTAGTCTATTGTTGCATCCCGGCGTTGTACCTCGCTCGTTCCGAGGGCCATTCTCTGAATTGACGACGTTCGTGCTACTTAATTTGCAAAATTTCCATTTACGAATCTATGAGAGCCTACAGGTTTATGCAAAGGTGTTGGGGAGGTGTCGGGGAGGTGAATCATTGCAGATACTATGTAGCCAGTAGACCGTACATAGAAAGCCCATGAACATCTTGCTTTATACTACTGGCTGTAGGGGTTCCCTATAGGGTACATATTTTGACGGAGGCGGAAGGTAAAGAGAAATGTATTTAAGGTTATTTACAGGATATTTACAGGTGCACGGGCAAGATGGATGCTAGACAGCTCGCGCAGCCGGAACGTCTCTTTCTCCTCCCGACAATCACTCGCTTTGTCCTGTCACTCCGTGGCGATATAGACAAAAAAAGAAAAACTGTACAAGAAGTAACAGTATAGTGTATAATATTGTTACACGCTGTCTATGCACATGTCTATGCATGTGCCTTATAAACTAGAAATATGCGTTCAAGTCCCCAAGAAAACTATAAGCTCACGGACAACGCAGCCTCTCACAAATTTTCATCGTCACGGTTGCTACTGCTGGTTGAGCCGATCAATGCGTGTTGAAAACGTGCACGCTTGGGTACACCTTCCGCTGTATTCCCACAAATGCCCACACTGCGATAAATGCGCGACGCTCTACCACATTGTATGGGCCTGTGCAAACCCACCAGAGCTCACACCCATTACATACGCCACCACATGGCAATTGGAGGCAGCGCTGTCCAGCTCCGGCTTGACGGACCAGCTCGAACCGTTCAACCGAGCGAGAAAGGCAGCTAAGGCCGCTGGACTCCTGGTCTGAGGGAACCACCCACTGCAGAGCGGAGGAGCAACTTACGCTCACTTCGCTCGAGTGCGGTTTTGCATGAAAGTTTATTCTCTGTCACCTTTGAGTACACAGCTCTTACTTATAGGCGCTCTCCGTCGGACCCATAGTTTCTCCGTAGCGGTGCACGCCTTGTACTCGATGCTGCGCACCTTGAACCGCCGGCTTTCTCGCGTTCCACGAAGCACAGCTCCCTCGCGGAGCCCGCTTCATCGTCGGCGTCACACGGCCGCGTTCGACAGCAGCCGAGTCGGCGGTGACTCCGCTGTAAGCCATGAAAGCAGAGCTCGTGCCACGCGACTCCCATTTAATCTGCGCGCTCGTCGCGTCGTCTAGCGCCATTTAACGGCGCCCCCGACGACGTAGTAGCAGCAGCAGTTTGGCGGCCGCCCTTTCTTTCAGCGCGTCCCTCCCGTATCCCCCATCTACCACGTGTCCGCGGACGCGCCTCGGGCGTATGCAGCCACCCTAACCACCGGTCTCTTCCCTACATTATTTTGCACCCCCCCTCTCCCTCCCCCCGTCTTCCCGTATCCCTTGCTGCCTTTAGAGTGGCCACAGCCGCAAGTACTCGCTCCTGGTGATGATTATGAGGGCTTTGGGAGGGCCACAGTGGCCATTTGCGGCGCGGGCTTGATTCCATTAGGTCCTCCGGGGTCCAGTTTCCCGATCGGGGGAAAATAGGGAAGGAGAGGAAAGGTTGGGCGGCACTCCTCTTGCCGCTACTGCTGCTACTGCTGCTACTGGCGTTCCCGTTCTTCGGAGCACCACCACTGCACTAGCTTCCTAAAGTTGCGCCTCTTCCTTATTTCCTTACGCATTTTTTTCCCTTCTTTGCGGGCGTTTTGATCCTTTCTCCCTCCGGGTTATACAAGGCGTATTCGGACAGCAGCACACACACAGTGCTCGTACTCGGCTAGCGATCCCAGGGAATAAGCAGGCGCCAATGCACCGTCTGATTAAGAAATGGAACCGGCGTGAACGGCGCCCCGAAGGCGAGAAATTAAGCTGCAGTAAGCAGGAAAGAGCACGCGGCTCTGAAGATCCTTGGAACGGGCCGTAGCGCAGTTAGACCAAACCGCCGATTCTCCATGTTTTCTTTTTTTTTCTTTCCTGAATACTGATAAAGGTTTGAAGTGCAACGCACGGTGAGCGTTTTTTTGGCCGAATCAATGAATGAGAGGGAAATCAAGCAGCTGAATAAAGGAGTTGCCCGGTGACGAAACGAGCGAGGTAAAAGTTTTCCTGCACCTTAAGGAGATGATGAAAAGAATCAGTATAAAGAGGACGGGAGAATTAGTCATGCACGAATTGTCGAAATATCACCGAATCTAAGTTTCTTCCATATCATTATTGTTCTTGATCTCTGTTTGCGTCTAAAGAATGCGTTTACATTTATGTAGAGAGAAAGCAGCAGAAGAAGTCACAAAGCTAGGACATGTTGCGCATTTGTAGGTACCAGCAGAGCCATTATCGGCTGTCATCACATATAGTAAATCATTCCAGCGGGGACCGGGATATGGAGACGAGTAAGAGCGTTATTGATGCGAACGAAGTTGAAACCTCAATCCCAGACGCAAAGAGAATTTTCCTTGCCTTGAAGACATGTACAGTCGTTCTCAAAAGCTTTGCGGACCGCATCATTTTAGAAAAATGCTCTGCATTTCCGCAGCCCGAGTACGCCATCTGATATTCGGTTATCCTCGGAAATTCAACGTTTTATCAAATCCCTAGGTTCGTAACTTTTGACGCCGACTGTGCTCTAGTCGAATCTGTGGCATGGAGCCTGAATTTGAACGCTTCTTCGTGCCTAGTAATTAAAGCTTCAAAAACTCACGTCATCATATAATACTGATTTAATTCAAATGAAATAGAATTGGTCGGGGGCTCAATTCCTGCAGATTGCCATGACTCGGGAAAGGAATGACGATAACTTGTACGCCGCATTCCTTGGCCTTCTATACGACGCCACTGGGGCATCCTTGAGATCGTACCTTATTCTTCGGGTCCTAATCGTCTTGCAGGTCCTTCACTAGCAAAGCTGACGGCGAGAAGCAGACAGCTGCTTCTGAGGAAGTAAAGAAAATGCCATGAATGTGCATGTGCGCTCTCCCGGAATGGGCACACATCTGCCTAGGAGCGACAGGGAGAAAAACAAATCCACGTGTGATTCCTATGCTGTTACTTTTCACGCAGTGCCAATCATTGTCCGTACATGACCTTCGAGATCGGGAAGCGCGCATGTGTTGCGAAATCACCTAGCAGAATCTCAGAGGCCACTCACAGAATATTTGCAATAAAGATTTGGGAGATTTTCAATGAAGATTCCTGTGCTCGTCTCTTTTGTTGTCTTTCGTAAAGGATGACTAAATATCGTACCGTGCCGGCATGTACGCTCACACTAGCACGATTCTTGAGAGACGTATAGCGCAACTTCTCGACGTTATCACGCCTTGTCTGCAATGAACAAAAATGCGGTGCCTCACTATCTGCAACACGCCGTGTTACCGAGTGAGCAACGCAGCGGGAGAAAGATATACAACGACCTCGCAAGGACATTCTTGTTTCTCGTCTCCTTGATAACATCTGCACTGGAAAGTAAAGGCGCTTGCACCATCGAGCTCAACGTGATCCCTCGAGGGAAAAAAAAAGTGTTTGAGAGGTCAGAACAAAGGCGCAGACCCCCCCAAGAAAAAGACAACGAAGTTGCAATAAAACTGGTTAGTTTGGTGCAACGCGGCGAAACTTGAAAAGCCTCTCTGTTTCCAAGCGTCGTGTCCGCGTCGTGTTGCGCAGTCCCCAAAATTCTACGATGACTGTGTATGATGTCAAGGTTAATATTCCCGCACGCTACCCGGGCGATGTTTTGTAAGACAGCGTTCTCACTTACAGCGCCACCAGAAAAACAAGGGCTGCACAACACGACACACTTTAGTTGACAGGAGTAGGGTCTTGATCAGGTGAACAGCCTGTTCTTGGGACTTTCTTTGTTTTGGTTTAATAAGAAAATGCGTTTTTTTTTCTGTGTCACACCACCAGCTAATTATCTTGTTGACACGGTGAGGCGCAGGTTTATAATGGGAAAGTGAGAGGTTTGTAAAAAAAAAAGAAAAATTTAAACATTGCCAGGAACACCATCTCCCTCATTCCTTTTAACGTAAGCTCGCTAATGACACATTGCATGAAGCATTAATATAAAATGGAAGGGAGACGGTTGATAAGGGTTTGAGGGCTTTTATTTATCCATTCCACGACATAATTATATTATTGTTTCGTGAAATACAAATGAAAATCACATGAGGTAAAACTCATGCAGATTTGTTCTGGAAGACGTTTTTCAAAGTGACTCTGTCGAGAAAAAAGATCAAGAACACCGACTAAGACATCTTTGGCAATGCTAAGTCATTGCTGCGCTAAGCAGTTGACAGTACGACAAGAATGTCGCGATGTCACGAAAGAGAGCGAGTGTTGGCGCTGAGACGCGATTACATGAGGGTAGCATAAAGCAGCGCCCATTTCCTTTCTTCTGAACCACCGTGATAGTCAGTGTGCGCACAATCGCAGATGAATCTTCGCTCACGTATACAGTCTCAAGCGCTCGTATGGCGCAGTTGCCTTCAATAAGCGCATTAGAGCTTTGGTGTTATTGTGCATACTAGAGTTCTTCGTAAAAAGTCCCAGAGATTGAGCTTCACTTGACCAAATAAGTCTAAGTGTGTGTGTCGTTTTCAGTAATGACTGTGAATATGCCAATTGCGCCGCGATTTTAAATTTCGCAGATACAATCTTCAGTTAATCGAACCCCTGTTTGCCAGATCTTATTTTCATATCTCTTATATCTTACTCTCGAAAACGATATAAACCGATCGCTTTCAGCGTTGCAATGCATAGTTGCGGTAAAACACACGTTCCCTCGGGCACGACTGCATTCATTGCGAATTAATGATTGAATTGGATCTATGGAGCGAATAGCGGGCCTAGTTAAAAGCAGATGCATGCAGAGACATGAAGTGATGTTGTAAGAAGATATTTTGACTTTTTGCCACACATTTAGAATTACGAGTGCGTAATTGTGCATGAGGTTGTGTACGAGAATTATATTGTACCTGAAGTGTCGATACAAACTGGCCCGTGATAGCGGCTTCGGCTGCAAGCGGTGACAGAACGCTTTCGTCTAGCGCCGATGAAGTTATATGAAAAAGACGAAGGGAAGTACACTTGTCCCACTCGGGCCCTGGCGTGTTAGCTTTTCGCCACAGTCGCTAATTAGTTTACGGAGTGCAAACAGACTCTGTCCTTTCTGCTATCGTCTCTCCCTTTCAGTGTGCTTCCATAGCCCCCTCTATCCACTGCTGAGCTCTGTTCAGATGCAAGCAGACTCCACTACTCAGCTACAGTGCAGTCAGTATAGCTATTTCTTTCCCTCCCTATGGCGTTTTTGTTTTATTTACTTTAATAAACAATCAAATACCACTCATACTACTACCATGCACACGCAGGGACCTACGTCATTGTTCATGCCTTCGCGGGAATTCCAAATTTGGAACCTTAGGGGCGGTTACCAATTTGTTTAAAATTACGATCCACTGGACAGACTTACTCTCATGCTCCGAATTTCTGCGTTTAATGTTTTAACATTGGAACATTACTGGACTATGGTTTATGAAACTGTTGTATTTTAGTGAGCTCCTGTTTGCCGAGTTCTGTGAGATGTTTAAGCCTGTTTGGAAACAAGTGTTCGAGAGGTGTGAGCTGGAAGAATAATCCATAACAATAGTTCTACATTAGCAAAATAAACGAAAGTAATCATCCACTTTGATTGTACTTTACCGGTAGCTTCCGTTCGTCAATCAATGTCACTACTGCCACATTATTAGTCGTTTTATTGCGATAGCAATTATATGGACACTCTAAGCGCATTTCTGCCGTCACCGTCGCCGTGAGGTTCCGTGTAAAGTCCAACAGCGATAAAATTCACGCCGCGGGCTTCAATCTAGCGCACGCGAGGGAGGAAGGCAGGCCAGAAACGTGCGGTCGTCTTTCGCGCGCACGGGGGCGAGGCGAAGTGACGGTAAAAAAGGGGGGGGGGGGGGTGGCGTTCTGCTCTGTCAGCTACTGCTCACAGGCACGGCCGACGTATCCTTGAAAGCGATCTGCGATGCGGGCGAAGTGCGCGCCCGCGCGGGCCTCATCTTCAGAGCGATCTGCAATGGGGCCAAAGTGCATGCGCCGAGTGCCGGTAGCTTCGCATGCGCTCTGCTTTCGACGTTTAGTTCGCGTTGAAGCGAGACGAGAGACTGCGTGAAGGTCAATTTGCCCGCTGCTGCTGGCGCGCTTTCTCACTCCGGCGTTTTCACAGCGAGTTCCCGCGGTCATCGAGCGAGATGTGTTCATGATTACCTGTGCGCGCGTGACACCGTGATTGTCTATTTGGCCAGTAAGCGAATGTTTACAACATTATACGGCCAATTAAACTACTATCCTTGCTTCGTATAGCTCTCTACTAATTTGCTATTGCAATCGATGCTTCGCCTTTCTGGCGAAACTGCGACATTATTTAATGGCTACACTGCTTGAATCTTCACGTGGACAACTTGTTACATTTGTTGCTTATGCAAACGAGCCATTAGTAACCGCTTATTGGAATGACGAACGACGAAAAGTCTTCTTTACAAAAGAGTGCCACGAATATTAGTGTTCATCTAACGTAGCTAACGCTTTTCAATTTTTTTTCAGATACCAAAACCACGGGCGTCGTAAGGCATATTCATTTTGCAAGAGTGTGCTACGAAAGCCTCGAAAACTCTTAAACTACATTTTTAATGCATAAAACGCAATGAGAAACAATCAGTGAAGTTATCTGTGTATTTTTTAAACCCCATACAGTCACTTTTTTGGTTGTACTTTGTTATGATTCCATCAGCCGTGACGAAGGAGCAGACAAGTTCCCGGTAGGACGAATTGACCCATGCTTATGGGAACATGGCTCTGACGAAAAGGGTTGCGGCTAGTAAGCGGAGCTCGGCTTTCTTTTAACCGTTTGCGACACATGCGCACTTCGCAGAGTGCCTTTATCAGCGGTGCGCTATCAGACACAACATACTTTGAATATTATTCTGTTAGGAATTCAGGAAAACCGTTTTTCTTGTGCCTCACTTTCTGGCATATTTTTCCTTTTTTGTTCGTCTCGTGTGCCAATATCTTACCTAGCTCGTTTCACCGAAACCACAGCTATAGTGACAAACCACAGTTATTATAAAAGTGTTTCTATTTGCGGTATTCTTTTGTGTGCTGCGGTAGCCGCGATTAAAAGGGCGGTAAAGCAAAAACGCATTTTTTAATTATACAGCATCTGGCTCTTAACCGCGAGTCGGCAAAAGTTTTAATAACCACCGTAGCTTATGCGCACTTAAATGCTAAGAAGGGCAAAGAGATGGGAAGGGACGAATTCAAAGCACGCCATCTCGCCGAGGAAATCCGATAGGCTCCAAGATTGAAGACTGTTATAAAGTTGTCTGTAACGTTCAGAAAATAAGTTCGCATCACCTGTTTTCTCTATTCGGTTTTTCTTTTCTGTCCCGAATTTGTCGGAACGCGCTGGGACCCGCACCGAGCGCAGCGTGTACACCCGACACCGCACTATCGGATTACGCTGTTTTTAATGACATGTTTTGAGAAGAAGCGGGTCATGCATATTGAACACGCGTGGTTTTTGTACAGGTCAGCACGTTTTGTTTTTCTGCCGCCTACTTTTATTTTTTCCCACATCTCATTCCCAACAAACCTGATCGAAACATCAGAGGCATTTAAACATGCAACGTCGCTCTATATCTTATTCACTGCTTCGTACACGAGGCTATAGGAATGCAGAGTATGTATTTCTCGCACCGAAGGGTCTTAATGCTTACCTCTTAGTGGTCGTGATCGAAGCGCGTGCGGTCGTAAATGCTTGCAAAAGCGGCTTCGGAAAGACTTTGTTACTTTCACCTTTTCTTTTTTTTTTCGCATGTGCGCCATATATATGCACGCGGGCTTCGGTGTACTTTCTGTCGGCGGAAGCTTTTAACTCCGTGCCTTGCCTCACAGTAGTGCTCGGCCTGGAATGAAGACAAACATTTTTCCCAGCAAACGAAAACTGACACACGCCCACACTCCTTAGTTTTTCATACACGGCGAAGTGCAGTGGGGTGCGCTGCGACATCAACCGTCGTTAGGACATCACATTTGCTTTCACTCTCTTCTTTTTTTTTCATATATATTTCACATTGCTTCGAGATCGAGACATGCAACAGAAATATTCCGTGTGGGTCCGAAATCTACGCCTCCGTCGACGCGACTGCGTGGATGGAATGCAGTTTCACGTCGAGCGGCGTAGGAAATTGCGCCGTGAGAGACTCTCAGATGATCACTCATCAAATAGTAAAATTTGGCGAGACCAGGACCCCGCAATGCAGTTAGTATCGCTGACTTATAGTGCGAGTAAGACCGTTCGTTCGCGCAATTTTCTGCATCCAAAAAGGAATCGCGAATGAGCGTTCTCTGTCAAAGGCTCTTATCACCAAGGAAGCTTTCGCAAGGCTGTAATATACTTTTTTTTTCTCAGTGAAACCGAATAAGGCTCTGTCATGGTTAGTTGTTAGTACAACACTCAGATTTCAGAAAACAAACAGCTTGAATTTATAACTTACGTTGATATGAAACCCCGTGTCAAATATCTAAATGGAGCCATAATTTAGGAGCCATTTTCAGTAATGCTCCTTTGGACAACGGCGCCCAGAGCTAACGCCGACTGCCTGGTCATGGTCATCGTGGCATTTCAGATATGACCACAACGGCTATGTGCTTGCCATCAGTCTAGGCGCGTATGCGATGGTGTCACCTCTCCCTGCAGCGAAGGCGATCACGTTCGTATAGTGTTACCTTGCGCTTTGAACAGGGGTTGCTTATCGACAAGATAAACCAATCCAGGCAGTCTTGTATCGGAAACGCAGCCTCAGTTAGGTACGTGAAACGTCTTGTGAATGCTGCTGATGGTGCATGGGAACTAGGGTACCAATGTGGGAATGACGGAACTAAATACACACGTGACATTTATTTACGCTTCAGAAAGAATACAAGCTTAACTTTTGATAGAGATAGTGGAGGTCCCGTGGTCTGCTCTACCTGTCGTCTCACACTCGGGCGGTTAATTGGGCGTGCTCTGAATTCTCCTGGTGCATGCTGGTATCGTCGTCTACCTGCCTTGCAGTTAACTGTAGAACCCTCCACTTGTGGCGCCCGAGGCTGCCCTGCAGTGCTCGAGCCCGCCGCATTCGTAGATGGTTGGGGCCCCTGCGCTTTCCACGGAGACAGACACGTTCCGCCGTAGTCAAATGGTGCGGCCGAGGACTGGCATCCCTCTGTCTTTCTGACCGAGTCTCTTCACGCTATTTTTGGGCCCTACTTGTCGAATGCGGCTGTGCGGTAGCTGATCAACTGTGAAATTCCTGCAGCAAGTTACACATTTATGAGCCTTATAACTCCTGATAAGCACCCGTTTGAGTTCGATGGGCTATAATTACTATGGCGGGCCTAACTCTCTCAAATGCGATCACCCTCACTCAGATCGACAAAGTTGATACCCAGCTATACGCCTCTGTGAACGCCGCACACGAGGCTAAATTTCGCTCCGATTGCGTCATGCGTGGCTCGACAATGGTGTCATCTGTGCACGCGACACATGCGTGATAGACTAATGACTTCTTTCCTCAAGCAGTGATATAAGCGATATTAGTGTTACCTGTTTTCATTACATGCGGTTTCAGCTGGCGACCCCCTATACTGACCGAAATGAAAGACGTTTCACGTCAAAAAAAGAAGTCAGGATCGAATGGAAACGAAATGTTACAGCTGAAATGTAGTTAACGATTTCGGTGTCTTTCGATTTGACGTTGCGTCATCATTTTCTGATCTCGTAGTTGTTTAGTTAGCCGTTGTATTCTCTTTTAGTTCTTGCTGCATTCGCTGCGGAACTTAAGGAGGGGACATGGAGGCAGAGCTGTTTACCAGCAATATATTTACGAATAGCACTTCGGCAAGCTGCTCAAATGGAGGGCTTGTTTCGTTTAAACGACAGTTGACCGCGTTCTCGCTCTTGCGATATGTGTGGTACTGAAGCGCAGGCGTGCATACATGGACAAAAGTGGTGTTGTTTTCGTTCTACTTGAGTCCATATTTGCACGCCTGCCTTGTAGTACCACGAATGCTTACCAACTTGTTCAACTTTCAGCCACCGTAAGGCCTGCGAGAGTTTTGATTGAAACCCTCCTGGTGCCACCTGTAAGGTTTGACGACTGAAATGGCAATAACCCGCTGCCTCGGGTGCATTAATCAATTTGCAGTATAGGAGGAGCACTCGGTCGAATTCTTGCGAAAATTTTAGTCCTGGTGTTTGTGTTTACCAGTTTCGGCGCGCGTTAAGTCGTGCTGTGAAGTGCGCGACTCGCTGGCTGGTGCTGATACTAATGAGAGTTATGAACTGAACACGCTTTGGCAGATGAGCTCACCACACTTCCGCCACGTAGCAAGCACGCACACGTATCCTTTATTTTACACATTTAAAGATCGTAGTCGCTTTCAGGCGAGTATTTCACAACTGCTAATAGCTGGTCAGCGTCAATCTCTATCGATACCTATAATTCTGAAAGGTATCACCATAGAATTACCGTCATGTCTCTCCTGCTGCCGATCGCTGTACTCGTGAGGGTGATATCTTTCGGGTGCGCAAGGTAGCACCTGCTCCATCTCGTAGACAAGCAGAGGAAGCCGAAAGAGCGGCCGCGGCACATGGTGTATTACAAGCGATCCCAGAAACAGGAGCCAGCTGCTCGTGGCCTCTGCAGCAGCGTCACTGCCGATATGTGTTTGTTGCAAATACCGCCGCTTAACCCTCACCCGTTACCTCCATGTTCCTTCCCCTCCTCTATCTTTCCCGCCTTCCACAGCACTTCCATAGCGCACGCTTCTCGAGCGAAGCCGGTTTTCTGCCAATAATGGGGACGATGCTTTCGCTGACCGCGCGGTAGCAAGAGCCACGCTGCGCGCAATCAAACCAGCCTCGTAAGCAAGCAACCACCACCACTCCAGGGACCATGGGACGGCGTTTGCGTGCCGGTCGACAGCACGGCGTCGTTTTGCTTGTCGCTGCCAGGGACAGATGAAGGGGGAGGGGGATTCAAGCACGTCGGCCCACGATCCCGTGGTGGTGGGGGCACGTTGCCGTGACGCGAAGCGCTAACGACCGTCACGTCTCGTCATTGTGACTTCTTCTTTTCCCACGCGCCGCTTCCGCGCACAAGGGCAGAGGATGGCGCGCTAGCTTCGGTTGACGGCTCTGCGAGCCGCCTCGGTTCGGAGATCCGAACGATCGCTACAGCGGGATTTTTTGTCTCACGGCCTCGTGGCCTTGAAGATGAATGGCTCGCCTTGCCAATACCGACAAGCATTAATCGATGCTTCTAGACTGCAAATGGGGAAATAAGGTAATGTCACACTGGTTGACGAACAAGCGCCCACAAAAGTTTTTGGAACTCAAAAGCGCCCAAGGAAGAAAAAGAAAATCGCATATTATGCTTTTTCACACTTTGTTACATGCCATATAAAAGTTGTCCAATGCACACGGGTATGCTTTGTGCAGGAACTGCAATAATGGCTTGCTTGTGGAACTGATTCTCCATGAGAAACAGCCCGTGGTTTCTAGGTGGCCTGTTCAGATACCCCGGCGCCTCTAGGCATCCGCGTGTAGTCACAGACACAAACACAAACACAGCAGACGGGACTGCTGTTTTTGTGTCCAGAGACAAAGACTACACGCGTTGCAGACGCAGGGGCAGATCACTTTGGGAAGTTTCAAAGGTCTTGAAGCGTTGAACTCTCAGGCCGAGGTCTTATACTCGCATGCCCTTAATTGCGTAGATCGCGCCCACAAGTGCGGGCCGCAAGCACCGTTTCATGACCGCCGTGGTTAGACTCCGATTAAATTCAGCATGTCTCACGAGACAGCCGATGCGGTGCGTGCTACGGTGCATGAGACAGCCATAAACCAGCGCCGAGGCGAGAGCAGCTAAGCAATGCTGGCAACACGAAGTCAGACACGAAGTAGAAAAAAGGTGGAGGTAAAATCGTTCTTTGCAGATTGTGGGAGCGGACACGAGAAATATTTTTGAAAATTATCTTTCTAAACACTGGACAACCGACATTTTACAAGGGCACAATATCTAGTGCCCTTGAAATTGCTATGGTTTGCAGGCCTCAATGAGAATGCAAACACCTTTTATGTTGGTGAATATGTGATATTAAGTGTGTGTGTGTGTGTGTGTGTGTGTGTGTGTGTGTGTGTGTGTGTGTGTGTGTGTGCGTGTGCGTGTGCGTGTGCGTGTGCGTGTGCGTGTGCGTGTGCGTGTGCGTGTGCGTGTGTGTGTGTGTGTGTGTGTGTGTGTGTGTGTCTGTGTGTGTCTGTGTGTGTATGTGGGCGTTTACATGATTAAGTATGATAATAACAACGTCACTACTACCGGAAACTGCTCATGCATTGTGCATCATGACGCGTTGATGCGCTCCTCATTGCCCGCATGTTGTGCATAACTTCATTAAATCTTTCTGCTGGGCTGTAGATAGTTCGTACATAGTTTAAGTTCAAAAATGGCACGGCACAAAAAGCACGGACATTAGGGACGGGCCAAATGCACTTGTTCTATCCTTCATGTCTGTTTATTGTGTCGTGCCATTCTTAAGCTTAAACTGTGGATAACTATTTACTTATATGACTCTGCGTGAATGATGTTTGTGCTTTTCTATTTTGTTTTACTAAGCGAGACGTGCGCGCAGTTCGTAGGGAATATACGTGAAGATTATTTTTGCGCAGTATTTTTTACCAACAGCGGTCGGTCATAGAACTCGTTTATCATAGCGGTAAGCGAGCGTCTCTGCACGCAACACTGCGGACACTGACAACGAATGCGGCTGATAGTTTCTTCATCAACGCAGTGGTCACAGACTGCAGTGACGGGCGTTTCTACGCGGAATGCGTAGGAATTGGAGAGGGTCGCGTCTCTTCGGGCTAGTCCTTGCGATATAACCGAGGGCTTAAGTTTGGGTCAAGAAAATGAAGTGTATGCTCACGTACGTCTGAAGTTGGGTCCATTTCAATTTCAAGCATACTGTTATTGGTAACGGCATGCTACCCTTATGTTTTGGCACAGTTGGAGAGTCTCTATACCGAACGAGCGTTCGCCATAATATGCGGAAGATGGATGACACGCGGTGACTGCGCTCGTGGCCCACAGGGACTTCACTCCCTTTCCGCAACCCAACATTTCCGAGAGCTGTACAGCGCGAAAAAAAAAAAGATTAAGTATAAGATCACCGAGCCCCGGGCTGCCAGTTTCCTATAGCCGAGCAGTCACTCTGCGAAGAAAATGAAGCGGTCCGCGCATTGATGCCAAGAGGCGTCTTAAGCAGAGCGAGGGGTCACGACATTCTGGCCGATCGCGTCTCGCTCTGATCGCAGCTCATCAGCTGACAGCTCGTTCGCATCTGGTGCGACCGAATTGCCGCGCAGATGGACAGGAGGCCTCGGGGCCCAAGCGCGACTGGCCGCTTTGATCGCCCTGACAAATGGGCTCGGCGGGTGAGGAGGCGCCACCACAAATGCGCGCCGCCGCTTCAGACGGTCGTGAATAACGACTTGGAGCGAGACAAGTGCCGCGCGGGACAACGATAAAAAAGAAAAGGCGAGATAGAATGTTTGGAGGACGCGGGCTGACGTTCAATGCGAGCGGAAGAAATGAGGCGGCTAATTAGAGACGGAAGCGAAACGCGCAAGCGCAGGAGTCGAGGTGCTTGCTCTCGCGACGTTACAAAGAAGACCCGCTGGTATATGAATGGGGGCGAGCAGGAGTAAGAACGGGAAACGAAGGATGGGTTGAAAGTGCCCGGCGTGATAAGTACCTCGCGCAGCGCCTTGAAATTAGAAGAAAAGGTTAGCTGAATAGGCAGCCTGTTCGAAAGAATGGCAAACGCCTGAATGGGAGGCGCAGGCTATTCAAGAAAGGTGAACGTTTGAATTTAAAGAATTCGGTCAAGAGAAGTTTCTTTTTCTTTTATCTAGCGTGACTAAGACAGAGTTTGCGGCTATAGATTTTCCGTGTGCTCTTCACGAACTGAGTTAGTTTGAAACCTCCTTGTCTCAAGGGGGATTATTTTTTTGACCATACACGCCGGCGGTGTGAGGTCAGCAACCTTTACCTTTGCTCGTGAAGGCTATAGTTTTGCGGAACTACATTCCCATTTTTCACTTTTCTTGTCATCTGGCTGTCGCCCTGAGTGGCCCGATGGCCGACGATAACATTGGCGCGAGTTCGTGCGAGTCAGTGAAGTGCGAAAGTGTTTAAATATAATAAATATCATTAGAAAAACGGTCCCCCGTCGCTATAATTAGCATTCTCGTTCATTAAGCGTCAGTGACGGTTAGTAAAGTACTTTTCTTGACCAGTAAAAGCCAGCAAGGTTGCGTCACGTAAACGGGATTGATTAATATTTGCATAACGGTCGATTTTATGGACAGCGGTTGAACCATACCCATGAGCGCCGTCACCCCTACCGTTCTTGTGGATTAGGGGAAGGCAGTCGATGGCGGACTGTTGTTCCGTCACGGGTTTTGCGAATCCTACACACATTCTGACCAATGAGGCTGTGAATAGAACCCGTGCCCTCGGGCTACTTAACCCGAGGTGTCATGTGCTTTGCGTTTTTTGATTAGGTGCGAAGCACCTCATGCGCTCGGGCTGTCGGCGTCTCCTGTCGTCGTCGTCACGGTAAAGCAAGCGGCTCGTGCTCGCGCTCAGCACGCGCTCGTGCCGAACGCGTGCCGAGTGCTCCCGCGTTCGTCATCGTCGTCGTCTTCCACAGCTGGCTGCGTTGCCGCTCATCATTCCACCGTAGAATTTCACTTCTCTTCTGTCACCGTACTGGGGAGGCCGCGTGTACGCGTGGCTATGAGCCATTGCCTAAGGCAGTATGAGCCCATTAGTGGTGTATCACTGCATGCTTCGCACTTCCCCAGGTTTCACGTTAGTGGAGCTGCATTTCGCTCAATGGGTCATTGAACACTTACACATAAAATTTTATTCACTGCTCAAACCGAGCCTACGACTTAACTCATGCCTAGTCATAAAAACTAAAACAGTAACAAAGGCGTCCACAATGGCCAAATTGCTGAGGGATTTAAAAAAATGATGGTCTCGCTAATATTTCATGGTAAAAGACATCAAGCTTGTCCTAAAAGAATACTAGTGACGGCTTGGCCGCACGGCGAGTTTTTACTCGGCCCCTTCATTGGTTTGGATGAGAATTTTCCTATGATTTAAGAAGTATGAAATCCACGGCAGCGATCGTCCACACAGACCAAGTTCTAACATGCTAACAAGCACATGTATATGATTTACAGTGTCAAATGCTTTCTTAATGTCTAGAAAGACCGCAATTGTTCATATTTCCACAGTTGCGTTCATGTTCGACGCTCGTGACAAGGTAAAACACTCTATCGATATCGCAGCGGTGTTTTTTAAACACCGGAGCTCACCAACCGGCGCCTATATGTCACGCACCCACATATGAGATTATAACGTTTACCCTATTTTAACCGACGGAAAGAAACGTTCCTGCTCCGCCTGCGAATAGGAGTATCTTTCACAAACGCCTATTTATTCCTAATTCCAATTATTATATTATTTTTCGTTACATGCCAGTTTTGAAACGGGTAAAAAAGATTTTTATTTTTGTGTCACTCAAATGTATTTTTGATATGCGTCTTTTGTTTCTCCCAAGTAATGGCGCAAGCACCCAGTAAAGCCACAGCTTAGTGGCTCTTTGTTCTCGTGCTAACACTCCTGTTTTTTACAAAAGAAATGCTGAAATAATGTTAAGTTGAACGTTATTGACATTAAGCCACTTGTGGTTCATTATGTTCATTATGTATGTTTCCTCATGATATGCCTTTATTTAGCTTTCTCGTTTATGGGATCACTTTGCTCTTTTTCTTGTATTACTATGTTTTTTTTTCTCTGATGAGAACGTTACCAGTCCAATATATTTTTATGCAATACTGATGTAATCCTTCCGTTTGTGGGTCCATTGTTATTTTTGTTGTTGTTGCTATTTTTGTATTCTTATGTATACGACATTGAATTGCATATTCTTAAGCGAACTGTGCCTTTTGTTTTATAAGCACGTCACCTCTGCAATTGTTTTTGTGTAATCATCCAGCGTACGCAGGAAATCATGAGTATTCATTATTATTATGTCAATTAATCGTGTATGTCTATTATGTGTCCATTATACATGTTGTTTTCCTTTTTCTTGTGATGCCCCCCTTACCCAATGCCTCCCACGAGGCCTGTAAGGACTTTTTAAATAAATAAATAAATAAATAAATAAATAAATAAATAAATAAATAAATAAATAAATAAATAAATAAATAAATAAATAAATAAATAAATAAATAAATAAATAAATAAATAAATAAATACAAGTGGCATAAAACATAGCACAACATTTCTACAATGCTTCATTTCTACAGCGTCTTCACATTACGCTCTGATGTCGTTGCCAAGTCATCGTAAACTAAGTGGCTCGACTGCAGTCGCTCTGTAAACGATCACAATGCAAGCCTGCAGGTCGCGAGGATATATCCCATGCCTCAGGAGCGTCATAATGTCTGCGTTGTAGAGAAGACCTCCCACCAGCGCTTTATGTCCGAGTGACCCCCAAGTAAAGCGGCCACAGCTGCTGTATTAGCCGTACCACCACGCGATACCATTGTACCACATTACATGACACACAAAACTATGATCTTCGGGCAAAATTGAGCGATAACGACGCAGAAAGAGAGATAGACAGATACACACATTGATACATGTTAATTAGGCAGAAGCCACGGAACCATTATTACTAACACATGCATAAATTCATTCAAGATTCCGGAAGATTACACTACTGGAGCACCGGCCGTGGTGCACTTTCTTCTCTTCCACGTTTTTATGGATGAATCCCCTACTAATTTTGTTATGTTTAAGTTGCGTAATGTTTCATTTCTGATTGTTTGCTTTTTACCCTTCTTAGTATTTTTCTGGGTGCGCTTTTCATTGCCGCCAGTGAGGCCAATTCCCCTCTTGAGCATGAGGCATGTTTTGAGGCAGCAACAGCGACACACAAAGTGATTCGTGTGCATTCAGTCTATCTGTGCGTCGTCGTCGTTTTCAAGCATGTTTTGCTTCTATGATGCAAAACCAACGTGCCCAAATATCATCCTAACCACTACGAGAGTCGTCAGTGAAAGAGAAGACTCGGAATGCAATACGCGCTCTGGTCCTCGTGTAAAGAATTTTACGCTGATAACTACTGCGAAACAAAGCATATCCTGAAATATTATTACATTTTTCTTCAACTATAGTCACCCAAGATGATCTTGTGCTTCCTGTGTTTGGTCGTGTATGAACTTACTAATCATGCCAGCCGAACCCTGACCCCATTTTCGATTCTGCACCTTTGCCATATTATAGATCTCTTATATGAGAAGAATGTCACACGATATGTCAGTCCACATGGGAACAATAAATAAATCAATGGAAACACTACTTAAAGTTGTCTTGTGATCCTTAGAAAAAGCAATTCTCTATACGAAATACGAGAATCTAGATTTGTGTTGCTACATTCTAGCTCGGAGAATTAGTTTCCCAAAAGAACTAAATTGGGATTTTTTTTTGCATAGAGAAAAATAAAAGGAAAGAAAGAAAAAGAAAGAAAGAAGGAAAGAGAGAAAGAAGGAAAGAAAGAAAGAAGGAGTAGACACGTCTGTAGGTTGTCTCGCTTTACACTAGACATGTCAGAATGTCGAATGGTGACAAAAAAAAAAATAGTTCAGGGCTGGCAAAAACGCGCTGCAATGCGCAACGCGCTACGAAGACGAAAAAATAAAAGGAAGCCGCAAAGAAGAAACGGAAGACAAAGGAAACGACTTCGGTGGAAGGACTTCATCTCGAGGCACGTGTCGTTGCAGAACAACAGAACTTTATTCTGTCCAGCTTGTCAGCCTCGTTTCCTCAGCGTAGCCGTGTTTCGCGTCTTCATTTTCTGTCTTCTCTTTATAAAGCACTTCTGTATCTCGTTTTTTTACATGTTTCTTTTTTTTGTTTCTTTTTTAGGAGATTACTTTCTCCTCGGTTCTCTCTCATCACAGGAAAACAGGCCCGCGTGACACAGAGGAACGCGTGAAAGAAAGATAGGCGCGAAACAAGAGAATGAAAGAAAGCGAAAGACAAACACGGCAACGCAAGCAAACGAAGACAGCGCGAAAGGAGAGTATAGCTAAGTTGATGGAGAACATCAGTGGATAAATGGCCGACTGAGTGGCTTTTCTCTTGTTCGTAGAGTAGAAATTTCTTTTCTCTCACCACGCCTGCAGTTAGTGGAGTAGCCGTTTTGCTTTTGTCTTCTGTAACCGGTCAGAGGCGCTCAGTGCTTTTGTCAGCATTCTGGCGCGAACGGCTCTTGCCGAAATAGCCTACTTATCCCTTTGTTGTATGTGATTTCGCCAGCGCGCACGTGTTCATGACTGACACATTAGGAGAGACAGCATCAGCGAATCCGACAAAAGTGGGCTGATAACCCTACCGCGCTTATTTTATATTATTTTTTTTTGCGACGGCAGCGAGAGAGCAACAATGGCAACAACAAACGGAAAGTGCACGCACTTGCAAACAAGGGGGGGGGGGGGGGGTGGCTAGCTGGAACCGACAGAATAATAATAATAATAAAAAAGCCCTTGAATGAACGCTTTTGTTACGTTATGGAGGCGGGGCTCGATGGTGTAAAACAGGGAGCCGCCTTGTTGCGAGAACCATGCGCTTTCGCAAGAGTGGGACCGGTCGTTTTGTAAAAAGCTGGGCATCAGATAAAGCCATGATGTAGGGATATGGTCCTCCTTACTAAAATCTCTTTTATTGTTATTCAGGGTATTTTATATTCCGTCAATTAATTTTCTATTACCCGCTGCGTCGTGAGCTATGTGTAAGATGAGAATGAGCTCCTGACACATGCGCCTACGGTGCGGCCCGCACCGTATAAACGCGTCGACACGAAGTACTTCTCAGATGCACGGGCTCTTCTCGTCAAGGCTCCTGAATATCAAATAGTGAAGTTTGATTTCAAGGTGTCAGTGAACCTGGTTAACAAAGCTATCAAATCAAATACTGCCATACAGTTACAAAATTTAGGATTTGTGGGAACTGATGTGGGGCGAACCGTAGTACAAGACAATTGCAAAAGCATCGCCACTTGTTGAAGAAAGCAAGCTATGGCAGTGGCCTGCTAGCGTGGGCTTCGGGGCCATGACTTCCCCGAATTGGTGTTCAACGCTAAGTCGGCTTCACTCCGAGGTCCACCCTAGACCTGCGGGATGCCGTTGTACTCGGTAGTGGACCTTGGTGCCTGGGCCATGGAACACTGCAAGGTGTTCCCGGCTTGGAAAAGCGAGAGGCGTTTAAACTGACGTACGCAAGTGCTGTTAGCTCAGGTCGACGTCGTCGTGCACCTCCAGCCAGCGGAACAATACTGATCAGGACCAAGGGTGACACGTGTTTCAACAATGGGGACTTAATGCGTTATCGACGCATAGGGCAAGCGGTTGTTAGGTTTGCCAACAACAGCAGTAAGAGAGGAGACAAACCTGCGACCTGCGACCAACTTTAGGAACATGGGCCTCGGCTGTGGTCTGCTCGAGTATACGCGGCAGTCGCTGCGAGACTCCAGCATTCGGCTGCTGAGAACCTACTCAGCAGACTACTGGGTAGACGGAGCTGTGTCTACTCACGAGGCTGGGGTGTGGAGCACTCCTCGTGCAATAAAATGACAGTACATGCTTCTGCTTTTCCTGCTGGTTTCATGCCAAGGGAACCTAAGCTGTAATGGCAGCGTGTGTGCTGATCTACGCGCCCAGAATGCCAGTCAGGTTTGGTGTCTGCGGCTATACCCGGAACTACATTGTGGCTATACTTGGCCGCCGCTCCTCAGCATGTTGGGATCCAGTTGGCAGGGCCCCGTGCTCTCTCTGCACGTCGCTGCTGGTCCCCGCCACTGGGAGAGGAGCCGTGTGAATTATACTGTTGTGATTCACGCCAGAAGATAATCTCAGCAACGTTAAAAATCGAGGAGAAGCCGGCCTGGCCACAGCTGGTGCCTGATGTAGCGAGATGTAGCAGCAATAATTTGCCGCTACATGTCATGAACTCGAGGGTTTGTTGCTTGCAGATGATTTAAAATTACTCCTCAAGATTGAGAACATAGAGGACTGCCGCCGTTTGCAAGCTGACATTGGCAACATCGAGAACTGGCGCTTGATAAATAGGCTTAAATTGAACATTAAGAAAACTTCCGTTTTGTCTCTTGCTAGAAAACACGACATTAGGTTTAATTATACTCTTCTTGGCGGAAAAAAATATCTCGTGCTGCCCATGTACGAGACCTTGGTGTTATTGTTGACTCAATGCTCGATTTCCAGTTGCATGCACTTCATCTTCATTGTTTTGCGCATTGAGACATATTGGTGTTATTTCTAGGTTAAAAAAATCGTCGATACGAGTGTCTGCGCACTCTTTACTGTGCTCTCGTGAGACCATGTCTCCAGTTCGCGTCAGTAGCCTGGAATAGCGAATAGCTATTCCTATCGAATCGAAAGTGTTCAGCTTAAGTTCGTACGCATTCTTTATGATAGATATATTGGTCGCCGTCGTTTCTGTAACTATGATTCTCTTTTAGCAGACCTTAGTATATCTACTCTTCATGACAGGCTACTTGTGCGGGACGTACAGTTTCTTGATAAAGTTGTGTGTGGGTCCATCGATTGTGACCAGTTATTGATGTCACTGCGATTTCGTGTGCCCCATGCAAAAGCCGCCAAATGTTCTGATACATTTGATCCTGAGATGCGCGCCATTTGTCCCATAACTCGTTTGCAGATCACATATAGTCCACCCTTTCATAGCACGGACATATTTGCCTAAACTGCTGTTTTTCATCGCTCCGTTTAGGTGATTGTTTTATTGTCTATATTTTCTTTGTGGATTTTTTTTCTGTAATGCGTCTGGTTCATGTCATGGTGTTTGTATTCGACTTAGTGTGAGCTCGTTTAGGCCAATGGCTGTTGAGGCACACTCAAAATAAAATTATCTATCTATCTATCTATCTATCTATCTATCTATCTATCTATCTATCTATCTATCTATCTATCTATCTATCTATCTATCTATCTATCTATCTATCTATCTATCTATCTATCTATCTATCTATCTATCTATCTATCTATCTATCTATCTATCTATCTATCTATCTATCTATCTATCTATCTATATATCTATCTATCTATCTATCTATCTATCTATCTATCTATCTATCTATCTATCTATCTATCTATCTATCTATCTATCTATCTATCTATCTATCTATCTATCTATCTATCTATCTATCTATCTATCTATCTTCTATCTATCTATCTATCTATCTATCTATCTATCTATCTATCTATCTATCTATCTATCTATCTATCTATCTATCTATCTATCTATCTATCTATCTATCTATCTATCGCGGTCCTTAACTTGTTCTCGAGCTTCTTTGTTAACCTCCAAGTTTCTGCCCCGTATGTTAGCACCGGTAGGATGGAATGATTGTACACTTTTCTTTACAACGATAGTGGTAAGCTCCCAGTCCGGCTTTGGTAATGCCTGCCGTATGCACTCCAGCCCAATTTTATTCTTCTGTAAATTTATTTCGCATGATCAGGGTCCCCTGTGAGTAGTTGACCTCGTATCGAGTCTAGACAGTGTGTCGTAACAAATATGAGCTTTTATTGATCCTGGGTCAAGCCGCCATTGCCACTGCAGGCGAAAATGGAAACGCATTAACGCATATTAGTCGTTTTTCCTTCTCCTCCTCCTACAACTTTTTAGAGCGCAGCTCTTCGCCACCCGTTCCTGCGTTTCTTTGCTATATCTTCGCCGACAAGGTCTGACAATATCTACGGAAAATGTACACTAGTGGCATTTACACGAAAACCGATGTCTTTCTACCCGGCGTGCATCGAGGGCGAGTCAATTGCATATAAGAACGCTCACAGGTTCTTAGGCGGTGTTGTGAATCGTGACCTTACCTGGAGTCCCCACGTCGCCTACGTGAAGAAAAAAACTCATTTGTATTGAGACTATGTTTAAGTTCATAGCTGGAAATTATGGGGACCACCCGTGTGCTATATGTTACAGCTATACATGGCACTCTTTGTCGGATTTCTTTGATACCCTCTTCCAGTATTGTCCAACGCATGCAAAACTAATCTCTTTGAGCATACAAGCTCAAGCACTTCGGACATGTCTTGGCCTCGCGAGATGTTCTTCGACAGTTGCGACAATTGTCATTGGACAGGAGCATCCGATCACCACCCAAATCGTCGCTGAGACGCTAAGAGCGCATATTCGACACCTTTGACGGCTACCATCCCGCCATTTAGCCGGTTTGCCAGCGCGACGTCCACAGGCTTCATTCTGTAGTATTGTGAGTCGATACCATCTGGCTTCAAGCCTGCAAAACGCCCAACATCGGCATTGTAGTGTCTCGGACAAATTCACGTGTGCCTCTCAGTTCCTGTGATTTCTAAGAAGTCAGACTTGTCACCGTTAGCCCTGAAGCAGTTGTCTGTGCTTCTCCTACACGAGTCTTATTTTGACCGAGTACATACTTACATGGACGGTTCTACAAATGCTAACAGCTCTACAGGAGCAGTGGTTGTTCCATCAGATGCCGTCTCTTTGCAATTTAAATACTCTCACAACACCACGTCGACAGCCGCAGAACTTGCGGCTCTTCAAGGTTCACTCAATTACGTGCTCCAGCAGCCACCAAATCGTTGGGCCATTTTCTGCGATTCGAAAGCAGCCCTACAAACTCTGCAATTTGCCCTACGTCATGGGTTACACGAGCAGCTAGTGTACGAAATAAGGCACGCTCATCAGCACGCGCTCGAGAAAGGACACGACATTGTATTTCAGTGGTTTCCGAGCCACTGCGGAATTGTCGGCAACGACAGGGCAGATGAATCTGCTCGCTCGGCTCATCAAAAACATCAGCGGGTGCCTATACCGCTCTCAAGAACGGACGCTGCGTGGCAACTTCAATCACTTGCTCGCTACATCACACTTCTATAGATGGAATTCGCCAGGTTTCAGCAACTCATGCTTGCACTCTCTCGACCCTAACTTGTGACTTCACCTGCCACCTGAACTCTCCCATCGCGAAACAACTTTACTGTGTCGCGTGTGGTTGGACGTCGCATTTACAAATTCCTATTCATTCCTAATAGGAACGGCTAACAGTGCGGCATGCAATTTCTGCGGGTGCGATGAGACTCCAGAGCACCTTCTATGTCATTGCCCTTCCTTTGACGTAACAGCAAGAATCTTACGTTCGCGTGTCTCATCAGTCTATACACGGGGGAAAGAAAAGCGGGTTTTGAAGCGTGTACGGAAAGTCTCTCTCTCTCTCAGATTTTTTTTTACATTTTCATATAACATAAAGGCTAATAAATGCGTCAAGACTAATATTTATATTTATTCGAATAATCTACGGCAAGTTTTACTTATAAAATTGTGGTTATGTAACATCATGATAGTGTTGAAAATTCGGGCTTTTCTGTTTTGGTGCGCTCCTGCTACTAAAAATTGAATTCCAGGGTTTTACGGGAGGCATGCCGTAGTGGGGGACAGCAGATCAATTTTTAACCACCTGAAGTTTTTTTTTACGTGCACCTGAATCTATGTGCACGAACGTTTTTGTATTTGGCGCACGTCGAAATGGGCCGCCAAGGCCGGAATCCAGCCCGCGATCTTGAGCTGAGCAGCACTACGCCATAGCCACTGAGCTAATGCGGTGGTTTTCTCCTACTCGCCAGTGTTTCTCCTGCCTCCTAAATTTAGCGGACTATGTCAGTGGGACGTCCAGTGCCTCTGTTTGTAAACAGCGAACGGCGTCTATAGAATTGGAGACAACGTTCAAGGGACTGTACGTGAATCTTACGCCGAGCGACAACTGTATAACAGTGATAATAGACTAAGGAAACTGGCATCACGCAAGCAAACGAATCGCACGTGACATGAAACTACAAAAAGTACAGGTTGTATGGATTCATCGTGAAAGAAGGTAAGACGTACAGACAGGGACACAAGAGGACCAGACAACACAAACGCCGGCGTTTGTGTTGTCTGGTTCTCTTGTGTCCACGTCTGCACACCTTACCTTCTTTCACCTGTCATGATGCTTGAAAACATTTAAGTCTCGATACTATAATTAATTCCCTGGCGCCCACACGCGTGTTTCACTTTCCTGCGCGCCCAAAACCAAACTAAGCCCGTTCCTTGTAAAATCACCTTCTAGATAACGTGTGTCCGTAGTGAACAAGGCCGTCGCGAAAGCACTCGCAGAAACCCGCCCATGTGCTCGTATACAGATATTTACGGATGCACGTAACTAACGAGGAAACGACTGACTGGCGGGTTAGTTCGCAAACGACTGGCGTTGCAGTGTAATGACAACTGCCCCTTCAATAACTATCAATCACAGTTAGGCCCACACGCCGTGCCATTATGCACTGACAACGGTTCATTTCAAGATTGCTGCTGCAACGCAGGCACATACCACTGAGTACTTGCTTGCAACGCAGGCCGAGGGTTTCCGCCTATTTCAGTAAAATGTACGAAAAAAAATTAAGAAGGAGGAGAGGAGATTTGCTGAAGCGTAGCAAACGAAACGTACCAGCCAGTGCTCAAGCTACAATAATTTAGGTGGAATGTAAATGAAAAAAATAACTGAAACTTGCGCTGTCTTCTCTAGATGGAAGCAAAACATCCCGTGAGAATGACGAGCGCCGTAACGCTCGTGCGAAGTGAGGAGACGCTTTTCACGAGGACCAGCACTCCGGTTAAATATTTCGGACCGCGTCGGGCAGAATATCTCTCAAGGGGAGGAACCACCACCATTGTATACGCTTCGCAGTACCAGTATGCACTATGCTCCCCCTCCCCCTCTGGCATATCCCCCATTTCGGCTCCCAGAACCCATTTGCAAATTTACTCTCCCTCACAAAGGTGCGATATCCTGGGGTGGGCCTAGATTTACGCGTTTCCTCGTGTGCTAGTGTCTGGGATCTAAATAAACAGGGTGTTGCATCTGTTCCCCGCTTTATCCAAGGCAGGAAACTTCAGAAGTGGCTGGGGCGTTGATTCACTTCTCTCTCTGTCTGTTGAGAACCGGTGTAGTTACGTCGTTTCAACCAACAGGAATAGAGAAGCAACAAAATGAGCTGAACTTTCCAAAAACCACTGAAATATGGTAGGTATTCGGCAAGAAGTTTTGAAAAAAAAAATGAGAAGAAGACGGAAAAACATTAATTTGTTGCGGTCTTTTGTCTGCATCGCCATTCTATGTACAACCGGTGATTATGAAGGGGCCGGGGTGAAGTGCGTGGCGTGGTCCCTTAAATGTGGAAGATGGAATAAATTAGACGAGGCCAGAGCGTCGGCTGAGCGAGAGCATAATTCTTGACCGATTTCGCGGCATTCTGGTACTGAGCGTTGAACTGCAGCATTCACAGGCTGCCTTTCTTTATCAGCCGGTTCAAATGAAAATCACAAGAATTCCGCTCGGCAGTGGCGTTAAGTTTCATGATTTGTCGAATCATCTTGTAGCTATCTATAGGTAAGCTCTTAATAATGTGTTGTTTAGGTAAGTAGCAGGTCATGGTTATACGTGGTTTCCTATATTTGTATGCAACTATGATACAACGAGAACAAGTTAAGGACCGCACAAAGAGCGATGGAACGAGAAATGTTAGGCCTAACGTTAAGATACAGGAAGAGAGAGGTGTGGATCTGAGAGAGCAGACGGGGATAGCCGATATTCTAGTTGACATTAAGAGGAAAAAAATGGAGCTGGGCAGGCCATGTAATGCGTACGATGGATAACCGGTGGACCATTAGAGTTACAGAATGGATACCAAGAGAAGGGAAGTGCAGTCGAGGACTAGGTGGGGTGATGAAGTTAGGAAATTTGTATGCGCAAGTTGGAATCAGCTAGCGCAAGACAGGGATAATTGGAGATCGCAGGGAGAGGCTTTCGTCCTGCAGTGGACATAAATATAGGCTGATGATGATGATGATGATGATGATGATACAACATTCTGATAGGCGTAACGTTAAGGGACAGGGAGACAGCAGTCATGGAGTAAGATAGCTAGGAGTGCCGATTCTCCTATCTCGCGATGCATTTGGGGCGGCCATTGAATGCTTCAGTGATAAAACATGCCCGGTCTTCTCCCGTGATCTCTGCCTCCGCTGACATCCTCTATTCTTCTTGATTTTCCAAAATACTCTCATAGCGATCAACTCGAGAAAGGAAAGTGTCGAGAGCCCTTTCAGCTATCAAAATATTAACGCTGGACAACATGCTTTTGCCGTTGTCACCGCTTGAAACGGAATATCATTGCTACGCATTATTCGATTGTGACTGCAAGCGATAAAGATGAGATAATTCTATTTCCAAGAGTGGAAAATTGTTGCGTTGCTCGCTGAACCGATGCGTAACATCGCAGTTTTACTGGTTCTGCTAGAAGAGATAGAGGTGATATGAAAGTGCCGTCTGAGCGGAGCAGCGGCATATTTGGTTTGTGATGGTTCTTGCGGACACTGAGCTGATTTGAGTAGGAAACCGAATGAAATGTTTTGTGCATGGGTGCCATGTCAGCTTGCTACATTAGTGACCATTTGAATAAAGCTGTAGTTGTGTTAAGTAGAGTTCCCGTATAAAATAAGTTATGGCAGAACTCATCGCACGATGACTGTCCACATTAATGCTGATAACAATCGAGCAACGTAGAGATAGGTCGTATTACTAAAGTTAGGTGTATTTAACACGTGTTGCGATATTTGTGAGACTTTCGTTGCTTCGGCTCTATATATGCCACATACTCCGAGATCGGCCCACTTTGCTATGGCCCCTTGCTTGCCAAGGTCGCCAACGAGCATGGAGATATGACGTCCACTGTATGACGCCGACGCAGTGCCGATGGAATGACGAAGAAGGAATGATATCGATCGAACGATAAAGGTGTATAACGACAATGAGATATTAATACGATGGTATAACGACGACGGTGAGACGACAACTGTTCGAAGAAACAGGAATGATGACGATGTAGCGACCACAACTACATCCCTACACCGAGTACATTCTCAGTGGCCAAAGCTATTAGACAGCTTGGACCACTGGGCGGGAGTAGAAGGCGTCATGATGACAGCCCGAAGAGAGATCACGAAGCTGGAATGAAATGGGTGGAACGACCACGATGACGTCACCATGGTGGTGTGACAACGAGTGCATGACAACTGTACGACGACGATGCCGTGACGATGACGGCATGACGAGTGTCGGATGATAAAGCTGGAATGACGGTCGATACAACGACCGCGACAGCATCACGACCAGGAGAACATGCCTAGCGGCGCAAGCCGGTAGACCACGTGGGCCACTGGGTTGTCGTAAGGGGCCAGGTAGATAGATAGATAGATAGATAGATAGATAGATAGATAGATAGATAGATAGATAGATAGATAGGCTCTAAACGGCTGAAGTTGGTAAAGAATGCTATTCGTATTAACAAACGTGTTGATGTTCCTGGGTTCCTGCGGTATGCCATTACTGATTTTAGGGTACTTCTCTTACCAGTGGTGTAGTGCATAATAGACACACCTAAAGGCTCTAATTATAGCTAGAGATGTCAACCTGGTGGCAGGCCTCACATGCTGTAGCATGCCACCTGGAGTGTGTTGTAACTTGCAGTTCATGAACACAGACAAGCTACGAAAACACGTAGCACAAGTAAGAAAGACTATAACATACAAAACATTCTCTCAGAGTGATATACCGAATTCCCGCAGACGTGAGGATATTGATTACAGTTTTTCATTTCAGTTTATTTTTAACAAATGCAGCTTCAGCATACTGATGTACAAAATCAGTATGTTTAAGAACCCCTTCCATATGTTACGGAAACTTATTGTAGCAAATTATCATTTATTTGAAAGCAATGAAATATCCCGCGAACGTCGGCTGGCGACAAGATAGACTCGCTAGCACACGCACGCACAGAGCTAGCGTGTGCATGCGTGTGCCATGCGGGTAAGAGCCATGCGGGTAACAGCCAAAACACGTGCATAGCTCTACAACAAGTGAATTGGTGAACGAACAAGAAGCCCACTTTACCTCACTACATGCCGCGCACGTGCTACTGCTAACTGTATGGACAGTAAAATCTGTCCATACTATCTATGATCTGAGCCACGAAGCCGCTCGCTCGCCGATCAGGCGAGCCGGCGCTCCTATCATCTTACTCCGTGACAGCAGCGGTATGAATTAGAGAGCCAGTGAATGTAGCTGATATTCCAATTCTTGTTGAGATTGAGACGAAGAAATGAAATCGGGCCAGGTCATGTAACGTGTACAATATACAGGGTCTCCCAGCTATCACGCAGCACGGTTTAAAAACAAGAGGAACGTCGCTACGCGAAGCAAAGCTAGTGCGTATTGTTTCCGTTGCAGTGGAGTAGCCTTGCATTGAGCCTAGCATTGAGTGGAGGCAGTAATCTTTTCGTTACTGAGATTTAATTAGCTAATTGTAATTAATTATCTAACTCGAGAAGTACTGCCCTAATTGTCAAAGTGTCAATGAGAAAATTGTAGAGCAACATGAAAACCCCCCGATACAGCTTTCTGTTGCTCAATACGTGCTACATAAATGTGTTTTTCCGAGTGCGAAAGGAGCCCGCGAATACACGCAGAATTGCCGCGCGACTGGTCCCTCCAGGCACTTTGCGTGTATTCGCGGGCTTCTTTCATGCTCGAAAAAACACTTTCATGCAGCACGTACTGTGCAACAGAAAGCTGTATCGGGAGTTTTTCACGCTGTTCTAGAATTTTCTCATTGACACTTTGACAATTAGGACAGTACTTCTCGAGTTAGATAATTAATTACAATTAGCTAATTAAATATCAGTAACGAAAAAAATTACTGGCGGCTACTCCACTGTACCGAAAACAATACGCGCTAGTTTTGCTTCGCGTAACGCCGTTCCTCTTTTTTTTTTTAAATCGTGCTGCGTGATAGTTGGAACTTGGGACACCCTGTATAACGGGTGGTCTGCTAGAGTAACTAAATTGACACCAACGGAAATGTAATCTATGGAAAGGCAGATAATTACGTGGTACGGCGAGATCTGAAAGCTTGCACGCAAAGTATGTCTTGCGTCACCTGATGCAAGAAAAAAAAATCGACCAATTGGAGATCGCTGGGAAAGGTCTTCGCACTGCAATGAATGTAAATTAGGCTGATAGGGATGGTGCTACCTAGCTCTGCTTCACCATAAACCGCTGGTTGGTTGTAATTTAGAAGCATTAAATGTGTACACGTAATGGCTTTAAATTGGTTTCATCCATGTTCTCACCAAAGTTTATTGGAAAGTGATTATTTGTCAATAATCAGCTACCTACTAAAAAAGAATCTTTTTTTTTGGTGCCCAAATAGATGACTGGGGGCTGAGCCGGCAATTTATTTAATCTAATGACAAAAAAAAATCACGAGCGCAAACATTCGCGGTTTCTGAAATCGACGGGCTATACCTCACCCTCCCGGGTCCCTCCCCTATACACTATAGCCGATTACATAAAAAAATTCGGGGTATCTTGCACTAGTGGCGCTAGGCTAAAGACACAGCGGAGCTGATCGGTTCCTAGCTGGCCCTGGCTACGCGAAGTGATGCTAAGTTATACGAAGTAATGCAAGTGATGCTAAGTTATACGAAGTAATACCAACCTGGATCACCTGTTGATAGAAATCATCCCACAAAGGCATCGCAAAGACCGCATATTCATCCTTAACTTATATAGCAACCCGTCCAAAACGATACAGAGATTCTTGCTATTGTTCAAGAAAGCCACCACCCTCGAGGGCCCTTACCCGCTCCTGTTAGGCGGGGACTTCAACGCCCCGCACCCGGCGTGGGGCTATGGCCGCGCCACGGCCTAGGGAAAGCACCTCTGGCAAGAATGACAAGACCTAGGCCTCACGATCATCACGGACCCCAGCACTCCCACAAGGATGGGCAACTCGGTATCCCGAGACACCACACCGGACCTCACCATGGTCAAAAACATCGAGAACGCAGAGTGGCAAAATACGACAGCCAACCTGGGCAGCGACCAGATAATTATAGAAATCAAAATCCCTACCCTCGGGGGACCTCCCCACCGACCAGAAGCTTCGTACTGACGGACTGGGACAAGTTCCGCAGACAGAGGGACACGGCCCAAAACGACGAGAGGATCACCGACATCGACTCATGGACCAAAGAACTGATCAACGACGTCGTAAGAGCCACACAGACAATCACCACCGAGATTCAAACAGAGAAGATGGACAGCCGCCTAGCCCACCTCATCGATGCCAAAACTTCCACCCTAAACCGGTGGAAAGGCCAGCGACTCAAACGCAAGCCAAGGAAAAAAGTCACGACCTCAACCAAGAGATCGAAGAGCACTGTCAGAGACTGAGCAGGCAACAATGGGACAAAGTCTGCAACGCTGTGGACGGCCAACTTCACAACGGCCAGACGGGGAAGCTCCTCAAACACCTCCTAGATGAAACCAAGAGTAAATCCAACCAAGACAACCAGCGCAGGCTCCTCTACACAGAGATAAATGCAACGGACCGAAACAGGGTCATCCAAAAACTGAGAACCAAATACCTACTTCAAAAATTCACAGTCCAGCAACGGGACTATCGGGGTGAGCCGAACCCCGCAGCATGGCAGAAGTCAGAACGGCGCTGCACGGACTCAACGGCAAATCCGCGCCGGGGCCAGACAGAACCACAAATAAATCCTTAAGAAACCTGGACGACAAGTGCATCGACAAGCTAACCTAGTTCATAAACGGTTGCTGGAAAGAAGGCAATGTACCATTCCTATGGAAGACATCCAAGGTCATCCTCATTGCCAAACCCGGAAAGCCCCCGAGCCTCGAAAACCTAAGAGCGATCTCGCTGACGTCTTGCGCCGGGAAGGTCATGGGACACGCCTTCCTCAACCGCATAAACGCACACCTCAAGGAGACACACGAATATCCACACACCATGATTGGTTTCCACGCTCACCTCTCCACACAGGACGCCATTCTACAGCTCAAGGAACAGATCCGAGACGACCGAACCCGGGCACCAAGGCGATCCTCGGCCTCGATCTAGAAAAAGCGTTCGACAACGTGGCGCACTCCGCCATCCTAGACCAAATATCAAACCTGAACCTGAGCGTCCGAGCATACAACTACGTCAGGGACTTCCTCACGGACCGAAAAGCCACGCTCATTGCAGGAGACATGGAAACAGAAGAATTGAACATGGGCAGCGAGGGTACGGCTCGGTCATATCCCCCTGCTCTTCAACCTCGTGATGCTCGACTTCCCGCGGAAGCTACAAAAAGTGCACAGCGTCTACCAAACCATCTACGCGGATGACATCACGATCTGGACCAGTAATGGAAGCGACGGCCAAATAGAGATCAAACTCGAAGAATCCGTCCGCAAGGTAGAGCAGTTCCTCGCGGGGACGGGCCTACGATTATCCCCCGGAAAGTCGGAACTCCTGCTATAGCGTCCCACCCTCAAGGGCAGACCGCCCAAGGGATAGGGCGGACCGACACAACACGAATAAATCAAAATCCACAGACAGGAAGGGATCGAAATCCCAAAGGTACGCAAGATCAAGGTCCTAGGTATGCTCATCGAGACAAACGGAGTTAATGGGGAGACTGTCAACAAACTAACGACCAAGGTCAGCAACGCCATGTGCCTAGTCCGGCGGATCACGAACAGAAGAAATGGCATGAGAGAGGAAAGCGCCATCAGGCTCATCCACTCTTTCACCATCAGCCATATTGCCTACGTGGCAGCCTTGCACAATTGGTCAACTAGCGAAAGAAACAAGATTAACGTGCTCATCCGAAGAACGTTTAAGCTTGCCCTCGGCGTCCCGGACTCCGCCAGTACGGAGCTCCTCCTCGAGCTAGGACTGCACAACACGCGCGAGGCGATCGCCGAAACGCAGCGCATATCTCAGCTCGAAAGACTCACAGAGACCGACACGGGCCGATACATCCTCGATCGACTAGGCATCACGTACCACAAACAGCATGAACGCAAAGCGCAAATACCCAAGGAAATCAGAGAAACCATACACGTTTCAGCCATCCCCCGGAACGTCCACCCTGACTCCAACAAAGGTCGCAGACTAGCAAGAGCCAAAACCCTCCTCCGATCGTACGGAAGGGAAACCGACGCGCGCTTCGTTGACGCCGCGGAACACCCCGATGGCAGGCGCTTCACTGCAGCAGTAATAGACGCCAACTCCAAAACCGACAACGCGTGCAGCGTCGAAACCCAACATCCAGAGGAAGTAAAAGAGGTAGCCATTGCATTGGCCCTCTCGAATCCGGACTGCAACACCGTCCTGAGCGACTCACAGGCGGCGGTGAGAAATTTTGCCAAAGGACGCATTTCCTCTAAAGCCATCAACATTCTTAAGAGGATACGCACCTCTAAGGACCACCCGATTCGCATCGTATGGTTCCCCGCCCACGTCAACACGGGCGACCAGGCACCCCCGAACCTCAACGAGGTAGCCCACCGCAGAGCGCGAGAGCTGACGGACCGCGCCCGGCCGTCCTCTCGGGAAGACCTCCGAACCGAACGAGACAGACTGACCACATACAACGCCATTACAAAGATGTACCAACAAGCCAGAAGAGCATTCCCACCACCACACAAAGACCTAAACAGGGCACAAGCAGTGGCCCTACGTCAACTGCAAACAAAAACCTTCCCGAACCCGTTTCACCTCAAACGGATATTCCCCGCAGTACACAAAGAAAACACATGCAAGATATGCAAACAGGAAACAACTACACTCGAACACATGCTATGGGAATGTAACGCGCAACACAAAAACGAATTAAACTCCGAGAAACTACCGCTGAGGTGGGCCGCCACTCTGTGCAGCTCGGACCTCGGCGACCAACTCTGGGCTGTCCAGCAGGCCCGCGATGCGGCGCTGAGACAAGATCCAGATGTGCCGTCGTGGGAGACCTGAGCCCGGGTCGTCAAAACTGCAGGACAACTCAATAAAGTTATTACCATCCATTCATGATGGTAAGCTTTACAAAGTGATGCTAAGTTATACGAATTAATGCTAAGTGTTACGTAGTGATGCAAAGCGATGCAAGGCATATGCCAAGTCGCACCGCTACACTAATCACTACAGTAACTACTACAGTAATCACACAGTCCAATCGGCGTCGACGCTGGCAGTCTCACTTAGCAGCGCGCCGCGATTCTTGGTAAGCGGCTTCTTCCTAATAATAAATGTTTTATTCTCTCTCTCTTTCTCGGCAGTGCAAACCTTCCTTGGTCTCCCCATGTCTACGTCTGGCGCGCCGCCGCCGCCGCGCATCGGCTTTCATACGGAACGAAGGAGCGCATATACAGTTGGCTGTGATGTCACGTCTGACTCGCGGCGCATGCGCAGTAGCGCGCAGCTGGTGGCGAAGTCGTATGGGAAGTGAGGCGAAAGCTATGCACAGTGTATGGGCGGCGAACGCAGACGCACCGGGATGACGTCACGGCGCATGGGCCGTAGCGCGCAGCTGGCAGGATACTCCGCGGAGCCGTGTCTGTGTAGGGCGAAGCGAGCGCGCCTGCGCTGGCGGTTACTAGGCAACGCGAGGTGACGTCATCGCTCCGCGGAGATTTTATCGCGATAGCAATTATATGGACACTCCAAAGCAGATTTCTGCCGTCGGCGTTGCCGTCGCCGTGAGGTTCCGTATGACGTCAACGGTGAAGAAATCGTCACCGCACTCCGGACGCTGTATAGACTTGAAGCTAAACATTTCGACAGAATTACCTGTCTGGTTGGGAAAATTGATTAAGACTTAGAGATTGACTCCAACCAAATAAGAAAATTTACTAGCCCGACGTTTCGGAACCAATTCGACTCCTTCTTCAGGGGGTATTCTTCGGAGGTGGCGGTGTGCCGCGGAGCGGCACGGACCTCGGCGACCAACTCTGGGCGACAACAGTTCTGCGCGTTGCTGGTGCTGCTGCATGTCCAAGTTTATACATCTGATAAAACTACTATCCTTTCTCCGTATAGATCTCTACTAATTTGCTATCGCAATTGGTGCTTCGTCTTTCGGGTGAAACTGCGACAAATTTTTTCTGTCTATGACAGACAGATTACGCTGGGCATAAACAGCTCCGCTGTTAATGAATGAATGAATAAACCTTTATTTGAAACAGTGAGTTAGTTGGCAATCGAGGTGGGAGGGTCCCTTATCCCAGGAACCCTCTGGCTTGGATCGCCCTCCGGGCCCGGGCGACGAGTTCGCGCTGGTCGACCAGGTCCGGCTTGGAGATCGCAGCCTCCCACGTCTCTGCGAGGAGGGTTGGGTCTGCGTCTGCTGCTATTGGTTGTGTAGTTGTAATGCTTGCTCGGGTGTGCTTGCATTGCAGTAGGAGGTGTGCCAAGGTGTCTGGCACGTTGCAGTGTGGACAGGTGTAGCTGTATATCGTCCGCTGTTAAAAGAAATTGATGCCCTTTTGGTCGAGCAGCGGGCTGCTAATGGAGTGCCCGATGTAGATCTTTCATTTACTGACCAGTTTTATCTGTGGAACTTGCAAATGCCACTTACAAGCGCGGCCTCTGGGGATTCTATTACAGCATACGAAATGAGTTGTGCTATCTCGAGAGTTGTACGTCGTTTTGTGGGAAGCGGCTGCCGTGATCGCCCCAAGAAACATGCTATTCCGATGACCCGCTCCCTGCAGCCGCAGGGGATAGTGAAAAGGATCGCTGACACGATACCGGAGCCACGCCATTTAACAATGTATTCAAATACTAGTGGCGCTTGCCAACAAAGGGAGAATATGGGGAGGAAGATGGGTGGGGGGTGAACATAGGAGACGGTGTGGAAAGGGAAAGCCGTGGCGCTCTAACTCTTTGGTACTCTTAAAGTGTGATGTTTACGTCTCGCAACTGAACATTGGGTTGAGAGGGATGTCACGGTGGAGGGCTCCGTGGATTAATTCTGAGCATCTAAGGATCTTTAATGCACCCCTAAATCGTGGTACAAGCATGTTTGCATCCCGTCCTCACCATAATGCGGCTGGCAGTCGAACCTAAGACCTGGTGCACAGCTGTAGAACGCCATAGCCACTGGACCACCACGGTGAGGCCTGTGGTATACGCTTGCCCCAGATATTACAGTAATATAACTTTTCAAATTTGCAGATAAACACTCACACGTCCCGCTTGTTAATTCAGGTGAACTTTTCTGAGCTTCAGTAAACATATAGCGCATTATAACTTGCCTGTTCAGTCGAAATACTCGCTGAGCCATCGAGTCATTAGATACAGAGAGCTGCTGCAATTTCCAAGTTTGTAGCTTAATAGGTGCGCATGAGCCAAAACGTAAGGTACGATTATACACTGTTCACAATTTTGTGTAACATTCTAAGCTACATTTGCTCGTTTCTAATTGAAGGATACAAAATCAAAAGAAACACAGCGTTAAATTTTAACGAGAACATCGCTAGGAAATTCGGAAACACGACCTCCAAGAGCAAACAATACAATTCATAGTCCGGACGGGCTACTCTAGTAAAATTAAATCCGAATACAGTTTATTTTTTCACGTTTTTATCCGCATCGCCGCACTGCCCTGACGTCAGGAGCCCGGCGCTGCTGCTGGACACGTGAGAATAAAAAGAGAAATGAAATCCCTACGCAAGGAAAGAAAAAAAAAAAGAAAATGAAACTAAAGCTTCCTCGAAAGCTGGTCCGGGGGGCCGTTCTGAATCAGTTCAGCCTAATTAGACAGAGTGGGCGTATAGGCCTTAATTAGGGAGAACCAAGATTGCTGCAAGAGTGCTCGGTCCCCCGGATCGCTGATCCGAAAACAGTTGCCTTCCGGAAGGGAGTAAAAAGAAAAAAAAGGAAGTTCGTGCAAACGGAATGGGAGGCATGACTTTGCAGGGCACGGAAGAGGACGTGGCGAAGCAATGTCGCCTGACGACGATGCACAGAAAATTGCCTCTTTAGGAATGGGCAAACAGAAAGCAGCGCTCAAGACAACGCTGTAGTGTAGGACAAAGGTGCAGAACAGCGCGTTTGAGCAAGAAAAATGAAATTGAAAACAGGAGCGAGCGTGAAAGTAAAATATCTGATTTGGTTTCCCCTTTGTCTACGAGGTCTTCAAAATGAAGAACTGATGGGAGGACTAAGGCAGAAATGAACTAGTGGTTAAATATCGAAATCAGATTATGAACATAACCTTACGCATAGTTGAATAGGTTATGGAAGGGGGATTAAATAAGAATATTTGGGTGTATCCGCCCTTATGAGGCAATGTTCTGCTCTGCATTTCAGCGGCTCCAGAGCTCAATAATGAAGCAGAATTCACGTCACCAAATAAAAACTCACAGTTGTAAAATAATTAAAAATTTTTATTGATATAATATAAGGAGATGTTGATGCACAAATAGGGCGCCAGCTGCTCCTTAGCCTCTTGAATGGTTCTAAAGTACAACATACAGGGTTCAAGATTACATGTCAAACAACCTTCTCATACAAACACTAGAAGATAAAAAAATACTTCTCATGCAACGTCTTCACAGTAACACTACAACGTAAAAAAATACGTGGTACATAGAATAAAGAACTTAAATAACTCCGCGGCACTGCAGAAGGAAGTCTCAAAAATACAAATAATACTCTCACCTAACAATACAGTCTCTAATCAGCGGGTGGTGCGCACATCGCGTAAATGCATTATCACATATAGTAAGAACAGAATAGTCAACATAACATAATCCACAGACACATACACATATACAGCGACGTTGAAATAAAAGGAACATTATAAGCGTTAACAACGGCCAACAATGCCGCTGTTTTCAAGAAAAGTATTTAATGCTCTTAAAGTGCTCTTCTGCAAGGCCTTTGTTGACCAAGGGCCTACAAGTTTACGTAAACTGAAAGGTCTGCGGTCTAATGTCATTAGAGAAGATTTAAGTCGGCGTCTTGGTGTGTCGTGATGTTGGCAATGTAGAAGGAGGTGATGTATATCTTCATCTACAAATCCACAATCACATTCGGGAGTTTCCACACGGCCAATTCTATGTAAGAAATGTTTTGTGTAGGCAGTGCCTAGCCATAATCGATGAATAAGGGTTTCCATATTTCTAATGACAATGGAAATTTGAATTCAATAAGCGGATTGATAGGGTATAAATCAGAGCTCTTAGAATTCTGCTATACCACTTATTTCTACACATTTTGAAAGACGTTGCCCTTATAATGCAGCGTAATTAATTTTTAAAAATTTTAATTATTATTATTAATTAATTTTAATAAGCAAAACCACATCATCTTTGAGGTATGATTGTCGTGCTGCTTCATCGGCTGCTGTGTTGCCAGGAATGTTGCAATGTCCAGGTATCCACTGGAATGTTATTTCATGCTTCGCTTGGCTTGCCTTTGTGAGGTCTTTAAGTGTTTCGTATACTATACTATCGCTGATTGTTTTTGCTTTCGTGCTGCAGAGTGCCGCTTATGAATCGCTGAAAATTACCTATTCGTGTGCATCTCTTACTGAAGTTATAAATTTGATCGCACATAGGATTGGGAATAGTTCAGCCGTTGTGGACGAAGTCGCACGAGATAACTTAAATGATTCTTGTTTATTGAGGTGCGGTATATTGAATGCTGAAGTTGACGAGGTTGCTGCACCGGAGCCATCTGTTTAGACGTGTATGTATCCTGAATACCGCATATATGTTTATCTGGTAAAGTGCAAGTTGTTGAGCAGCTTGAATGCACATGTCTCTTTTTCTGAATATCCCATCTACTGACAATTCGATTTTTGGAAGACTAAGCAACCATGGCGGATATTCGACATCTGAGTTCCACATTTAATTTCTTGGCAATATGTGAAGATTTTCTTGAATTTATTCATGCACATAACTTCTATCTCGTTTCATTATGTCTAGAGCCAATGGGTGGCTCTTATGCTGCGTTTGAAGACGAAAATAATGCCGGCATGTTTCTATAGTTCTCATAACTGGAAACGGTGATTGGCGAGCCTCAGCTATTACAAGACGGCTAGAAGTCGCTCGTAGAACTGCTAGACGTAGTCCTCTAGCTAAAAGTCTTTGAAGTCGCTCATCTGATGTGTGGGAAAGTCCATGTAATATGGGCACGCAATACGCAATTTTTTTTTGTCGTAATTATGCATTGTAAACAGTCAGCATGGTCGATACTGATCCACCCCATGATGTGCCAGCAAGTCTGCGAAGTACAGTCACTATCGCATTGACCTCGTTTTCTATTTTTTTATGTGGGGTGCCCAGGATAGCTGCCCACCAAGTATAATTCCAAGAAATCGATGCTGCATGACTATCATTAGAGGTTGTCCTTCCAGATTAAGAGTGAAATTTTTTAACTGCTTCCGAGGGAAGGGCAATACAGCTGTCTTCGCGTGTGATAGAACTATTCCTCTCACTTTAAAAAAAGTGGTTAACGATATTTATGCCGTCTTGTAATGCCACCTGATGTAATAGAACATTAGTCCCAGATGTCCAAATGCACACATCATCTGCATACAGTGAGAAGCTTAACTGTGATGGCAGTCTTCTTGCTAAATCAGCCATGACGCAGTTAAAAAGAAAAGGGCTGAGTACGCTGCTCCGTGGTACTCCCAGCTTGACAACATGTTCAGCACTCTTTCCTTCACTCGTCTGAACGAATACGACCTGATAAAAATTCAGAGATCCATCGCAAGGACCTGCTGGACATTCCGAGTTCTAACATACTTAGCAGAACATGAACGTGACTAACAGTGTCAAATGTCCTTGTGATGTCTAAGAATACTGATATATCGTCAAGTTGCCACATGCACGTTCGTGTTCCACACAGGTTACTATATCCAATATTGCATCCATTGTGCATCTCTGTTTTCTAAAACCTACTAAGTAGTTGGACAACACATCCGTTTCATTACACCTCCATTGAAGTCGTGCGTCAATAATTTTCTCCATTACTTTGCATAAACAACTTGTCAAACTAATTGGGCGGAAGGATTCAAGGCACAAGGGCGTCTTACCCGGTTTTAAAATTGGTATAATTCGAACGACTTTCCAAGAATCAGGTACAGTTTCTTCTATCCATAGATTATTATAGATGTGTAAGAGAGCATGTGTACCTGTTGGCCCGAGGTTTGTTAGCATGTTGTACGTTATGCCGTCCGACCCAGCAGCAGACGTTTGGCGACATGATCCAATTGCAGATTGAAGCTCGCTTAATGTGAATGCAGGTTATAATTGAGAATGTTGTTTCCAATAGCAAGCATTTAGTTTCTGCTTATAGCTAATACTACTGAATTATCAAATTCTGCACATTGTGATGAAAAAGCAGGTCTGGAAATAAGCTTCCAAAATTCATCTGCAACTATTATCTCACCTGTGTCCCGGGCTATAGCGAGAACACGAAATGGGAAACTCTGTGTTACAGGGCCGCTTAAAGAACGAATTACTAGAAAAATTCTTGGGACAGACGTGTGAGGAGACAGCGTGCCACAGAAATCGCGCCAGCACCGTTTGCCTAAATTTTCCGTGCGTTTGCGCATTACATTGTGAATTTTCTGAGCGTCTTTGTATGCTGCTAAATTTCCGCTCCGTCGGTACGCTCTTTCGGATCGGCGTCTGATGGCTCTTAGGTGTTCATACTTTCTGTCAACTGCAGCATAATCTTTTGGAATTGGGACCTTCTTTGTGCATATGCTCACATTATCCTGCGAAAATTCATTAAAACTTTCAAGAGTCGTATGTTGACTAATTTGATCCGTTAGGCGGTACTGAAAATCTTTCCAGTTAGCTAGTCTGCTGTAACACCTGATATCATTGTGCATGCTAGGGTGATTTACAAGGATGGAAAAATGGTTACTTCCGCGCGTTTTCACATCCGTTGCCCATCCCACACCATTCAATAGATCTTGGGAACACAGAGTAACATCTATGCAGCTTGAATAACTATATCCACGAAGAAATGTTGGCGATACATCGTTTAAAACAGTCTAGTTGCATTTGTCTATGGAGCACTCAATAGCGTTACCACGTGCATCACAGCGATCACTGCCCCAGATAATGTTGTGTGCATTGAAGTCTCCACATATAATTACATTAGAGTGAGCTATTTTGAAGATATCTACTAGCGCTTCCACTGAGATACGGCCTGAACGTTGTCGATATAGATTACTCACTGTTATGCACAGCTTACCAAAGGATACTTTACTTGCGATGAATTCCGGAAAGTCTGAATCACTTGACTGAATTTGATAAGATGGCAAGTCCTTTCTGACGCACAGGAGCACTCTGCTAACAGCACCTTGACGCGACGACTTGTATATTACATAATTCGAGAGGCGAAAGTCGTCACTGATTCCCGCCTCTTGAGTGCAAAGTATCGAAAAGTTGTATTGTACAAGTAGTTTACGAAAGTCAGCACACTTCCTTCGAAGACTGTTGGCATTCCACGGAAATATGGAGACATTTTTGTAGCGGTTATTCATGTACTGCTTGCCGCAGGTTTGGTCCAGATTGTTGACACAATAGTGCTTCCAAAGGCAACAAGG